>NC_057805.1:124938043-125156518 GCF_018294505.1 Triticum aestivum | reverse complement strand
GGTCACACTGGTCAGAACAAATGGAGCACTGAATGGTTCACAAAAACCAAGGGGTTTGTGCGAGCCGCATTTGCAAATGGCCAGAGGAAAACCTGGTGCCCCTGTTTATGGTGCGGCAATTGGGAAAAGAGGACAGAGGCTGAAATGGGCAAACACCTGCAGAAGAGTGGTTTTACGCCCGATTATACGGTGTGGACATTTCATGGTGAGTCTGCCCAACGTGACCGAGCTGAGGTGGATCGTCGTCGCACCGACGAGCATGGTACCGGGATGGAAAACATGGTGCAAGACTTTGATGATGCTCGGGATTCGGACGAGGAGATGGAGGAATCTGCAAAGGCCTTCAATGAAATGTTGGAGTCTTCAAAACGTCCGCTCCATGAGCACACTGAGCTTTGTCAGTTGGATGCCATCTCACAAGTAATGGCTCTGAAGGCTCAGTTCAACTTGGGCAGAGAATGCTACGATGCAATGATACCAGTCGGACAAAATCCTCCGTGCACTGAAGATGCCCTATGATAAGATACATGCCTGTGAGAAAGGATGTGTCTTGTTTAGGCTTGACTATGCGGACTTGAACTATTGTCCCATTTGCAAGTCTTCCAGGTATGTTGTGGTAGACAACGGTATGGGTGAGAAGACACAGACCAAAATCCCCGTTAGTGTTCTTCGGTATATGCCAATCGTACCAAGACTTCAACGTCTTTTCATGGTCGAAGAGACGGCCAGACAGATGACATGGCACAAAACGGGCAAAAGAACCAAAGTAGATGCAGATGGGAATCTGATGATTGTACACACATCGGATGGTGTTGTGTGGAAAAAGTTTGATGAATTACATGGTGATAAAGCGGCAGATCCGAGGCATCCTCGAGTCGGCATCAGCACGGATGGGTTCAGTGTGTTTGGTATGACGGCAGCCCAATACAGTTGTTGGCCCGTATTTGTCTTTCCACTCAATCTCCCCCCCGGACAGATTATGCAAAGAAAGAACATTTTCCTGACGTTGATAATTCCAGGGCCCAACTATCCGGGGGAAAATATGAATGTGTACATGCAACCGCTTAAGGACGAATTGCAAGAAGCCTGGGATAATGGGTTCAAGACATACGATGCCTATAGCAAACGGAACTTCATAATGCGTGTCTGGTACATGTACTCGACGCATGACTTGCCGTCGTATGCGCTATTCGTTGGCTGGTGTGTGCATGGAAGGTTCCCGTGCCCCACATGCAAGGGAGCTCTTGAGTTTCGTTGGCTTCAGGCCGGTCGCAAGTTTTCTTGCTTCGACATGCATAGAGAGTTCCTGAATCCTCGCCATAAGTTCAGGAAAGACAAGAAGAACTTCATCAGAGGTAGAGTTGTCAAAAACTCTGCACCACATGCATTGACAGGCCAACAGACCCTGGATCAGTTAAACGCTCTCGAGCCAGATCCCGAGCGTCCAGGGTACTTCAAGGGGTATAATTCTAAGCACGCCTGGACTCACAAAACATGCTTATGGGATCTGCCTTACTTCAAAGACCTCCTTTGCCCACACAACATCAACGTGATGCACACTGAGAAGAATATCGCCGAGGCACTTTTTGGTACATTGTTCGGCATAGATGGGAAGTCAAAGGATAATACTAAGGCTAGAGTCGATCTGGAGGCGCTATGTGATAGGCCGTTACAAAACATGAAAGAACCGAAAGGAAAGCAGAACTGGACGAAGCCAAAGGCATGGTTCAATCTTCGAAGGCCGGCTATGAGGGAAATTATCTTGTGGGTGAAAATGCAGTTGATGTTCCCCGATGGGTATGCAGCGAATCTACAGAGGGGAGCCAGTCTTGATAAATTGAAGATATTTGGTCTCAAGAGTCATGATTGGCACATATGGATTGAGCGGGTAATGCCGGTGATGTTGCGTGGCTTCATCCCTGAGGATGAATGGCTAGTACTGGCAGAACTCAGCTATTTCTTCCGTGTTCTTTGTGCGAAAGAACTATCGCCTGGCGTGCTAGAAGAAATGGAAGAGTTGGCGCCGGAGTTGATCTGCAAGTTAGAGAAGATCTTTCCACCGGGCTTCTTTAATCCAATGCAACATTTGATTTTGCATCTCCCGACCGAGGCAAGATTGGGGGGGCCCGTGCAAAATCGTTGGTGCTACCCAACTGAGAGGATGCAGAAGACGCTTCGACAAAAATGTAAAAATAAACGTAGAATTAAAGCATCGATGGCTGAGGCATTCATCACTGAGGAGGCGGCAAACTTCGTGACAGCACACTACGAAGCCAAAAATCGTCATTTGCATAATCCGAAGCCTCGGTACAATGCTGACGACCCTAAAAAGGGTGGATCCAACCTCAGCCTATTCAAAGGGAATCTCGCACCAGCCAGTGTTTCAAATCCAGTATCTTTGGATAACGAACAATGGCGGACCATTTCGCTGTATATCTTCAACAACCTGATAGAAGTGCGGCCGTACATCGAGTAAGTTCTCGGTACATAGTTTCGCAACTTCTATTTCCTTTGAACTGCTCTTATTCCTGGATATTTCATACAGTCGATACGTCGCCTTATTCTCGTACGGAGCGGTGATCCAAAAGGATTATGTCGAAGAGTATGAGCTTCTCGCAAAGCAAGGAGGCGGCTATCCCGGTTTCATCTCTTGGTTCAAACAAACGGTAATTTCTATTAGACTTGTAGGCTAATTTGTAGGCGGCTATCCCGGTTTCATTCGCTAATTTGTGCGTAATGCAACAATCCTTTCATATTAAACTTGTAGGCTAATTCAGAGTCTATGGACGCCGAATTGAGACAAGTCGCTAATGGTTTTGACTATAAGGTCCGTTCATTTGACAAATACGACATCAACGGGTATCACTTTCGTACCTATGGCAAAGAGCTATCTATGGCCGACCGAAAGTCTACAAATTGTTGTGTATCTGCTATCGGCGAAGGAGGTACCGAGTATTATGGGAGAGTTGAAGCAATTTATGAACTTCTATTCTATGGTGAAAACCCACCGAATGTCGTAGTCTTCAAATGTTATTGGTTTCAGCCGAAGGAGACTAGAAGGACTCATGAACATATAGGGCTAGTTGAAATCAACCAAAGCACCCATTTCGATGTTCCTGATGTCTATATTACGGCTCAACAGGCGACCCAAGTATTCTATCTACCGTGGGCCTGCCAAACTAATCCAAATCTGAAAGGTTGGGATGTCGTTTATGAAGTGCCGCCACGTGCTAGACTATCTCCCCCAAAGGAAGAGGATTATGAACCTCACATTAACCCAGACACATATGAAGGAGAATTCTTCCAAGAGACACGTCTTTCCAAAAAGCGTTTCAAGAACCGCTATACTTCACCCCAAAACATTGAAGTAGACAGCGACAGTGAATCCGACATCACCCCAGAGGAGGAACAAGAAGAGCCAGAACAAGAAGAGCCGGAACAAGAAGAGGTTACTGCAGCGGATGACCTGTCATTGCTTCACCGATTACGTCAAGGTGGCCTTGCACATGTTGATGCCACTGAACCCTATGAGCCCGTCATTGATTATAGTGATGATGATGATTATGCATTTATTGATGATACTGATCGAGATTATTAGTAGTGTCAGGTATAAAAATTTTTAATGTTGTACTTGATGATGATACACTTAAGTGATACACATATTATTATTCATGTCGGTCTTTTTTTTATGTTGTACTAATTTCGTTTACTGTTTGTCATGGCAGGTGTTGAAAGATGGTGGGCGCTGGTCGGGAGCGCGCCAAGGCCCCTTCTTCGTCGGCGCGTGGTCTGAGGTCTTCGATTCCAGACGTACCTCTCCGCCGAGCGTTGCTGGACAGTATGTCCACACCGCCGGGCCCTTCTTCGTCGACCGCGGTGCCCAGCAGGGGACGAGGTAGGAAGAGAGGAGGTGGGTCACGTGGTCGCGGGAGAGGAGGTAGGGTGACTGCTAGGGCACCTTCCTCTCCGCCACCCCCAGCTGTTTCACCCGAGCACGTGACTGCTAGGGTGGACTCGTCCGAGGAGGAGGCTACACGGACTCCGGTCCACGAGCCTCCGGTCCACGGGTCTTGGGCCCACGAGCCTCGGGTCGACTGGCCTTCGGCCCACGAGAGTTCGGCCCACGAGACCCCGGAGGAGCACACGTCCGGATGGGGTACCTGGCCGGATCAGCCCGAGGAGCCGAGTGGCCATGCTGGTGATGGCGGGGAGCCGACTGATCTTGAGGAGGAGGGTGGCACCGTGTACCAGCGTGGTGCTACACGGCTCCCGTCCGTGCCGGCGACCCGCGAGCAGAGGTGGTTGATCTTCCCTGATGGGGAGAGGTACGTAACTGCATTTAATATTTTTGTACCTTCTGCATTCACGTTTCTTCAAATAACTAATGCGTTGGCCTTGTCATGCTGCAGGGGTTGGGACCACCATCATAGTGTCCGCCGGCCCAACTCCGTCCTTGGAGTTCTTTGCCGGCAAAACTTCCCGGGGTTTGTCACGTTGCCTGGTGAGGGTCGGCTTCCAGAGCTTGGGTTGAGCTGGGAGCACTACGTGGCTGCCCCGGCCCCGCCGGATGTCATTATCGACGGTGTCGTGTGCGACACGAGGGCAGACATGGTGATCAAGACGTTCTGGGTAATTTCTCCTTTACACATTTCAAAATCTTCAACTAGCTAGTTATTAATTGTACTAATCAATATTGTCTCATTTGATTGCAGACATTCTACAGGTGTGAGGAGGGATACGAGGAGGACTGCGCAAATGTTATCCAGAACGTCTGCAAGCGCCTACTCCAGAACTTACGGCACGAGGCTCGGGTGCAGGCTGTTCGAGACTACTACGCCTTGCGTGGTATCAAGAAGACCAAGCCGGCGTGCCGCGATAAGTTCCTGAGTAAGGAGCAGTACATGAAGGTAATTCTTAAGGCCTTCTACTTAAGTTCCTTCATTTAGTAATTCTTAGCCGTAGCGCTCAAGTTTCTATTTGCTAACTTAGGCGCCTCCGAGATGGTGTGCGGATCGGATGGATTGTTGGGAGGTGTTGGTCGATGAGTGGTGCTCACAAGAATGGCTAGCCCTCCACAACCAGGCCAAGGACAAACGTGCCCAAATGGAAGGTGTGCCACACCATCAAGGCAGCTCCAACTTATATTAGTTCGGGCGCAACTGGGTATGTGGTTTGCTTCATGATTCATGCAATTCATTCATCATGCTAGCTTGAGCCCTTTAATTACTAATTTTCATTGTTTCTCTCTTTCAGGCACGCCACAATAAGGCGGATAAGGTGCCAGAGGTGTACGACCTGTATGCCATGGCCCACACTGGCTCTTACAAGAAAGTCAAGGCTTTCTCTCAGTCTGACCTCGATGATGCAAACAACTTCACCAACATCTCCTCCCACAACAAGCTCGTGAGATATAGAGATGAGGGGAAGGCGAGGAAAGGGGAGGACTTTAACCCGAGCCAGGGTCCCATTGATCCAGAGCTGGTGATGATATCTGGTGGCGGGAGGTCCCATGGCTCCATAGCCATTGGAGATGGACTTATCCGTTGTCCTAGCACTCTCCCGGAGATCAAGGCGCGCCAGTCGAGCTCCGCTCCTGAGATAAGGCCTCGTGAACGGCTAGTGCAACTCGCCATCAAGGTTAGTGATACGTACTCAGTTATCTTTCTCCATTACATTGTGTGCGCTTCCATCAATGATTACAAATGGTCATGTGAGTGCTGTTGCAGGCTGCTATACAGACTGAGAGAGATAGAACGGAGACACTTCTGGCGGAGGCGGCGGAGAGGCAGCGGGAGATGGAGGAGAGGACGAGAAAGATGATGGAGGAGGAGAGGGCACGGAATGACATGCAGGCAAGGGCCATGTACGAGCTCCTTGTGGTAAGTTTCTTCTGCAGATTACTTGCTAGTCTTAACATTTGATTCTCATTACTAACTAGTATGACTCTGTTCTGAAAACCAAATGTGCAGTCTGTGTGCGAGAAGTCCGGTCAGCCCGCTCCGCCGATGCCAGTGATTGCTCCTGGGAGCACGGTGAGTTTAGTTTGAATGGACATTACTTGGTAGTCTTAACATTTGATTGTCGTAATGCTAACGAGACATTGGAAACGCATCGCACGATCCTTCTCCAGGTAGCGGCACTAGCCACCCCGCTCCTACACCTCCCTGATCACGGTAAGTTTCTCTAGTGTTTTTCTTAACAAATGCATAAAGACCTAGACTTAGCTTTATTTCCTCCAATATGCTTACCATAATGACCTAGAGTTAGCTTATTTTCCTCCAAAATGACCCATTTTACCTAGGTTAGCTTATAAATGATGCAGTTCATCCAAGTTAGCTCAAAAATGACCCATTTTACCTACATTAGCTCCTAAATGATCCATTTTACCTACGTTAGCTTTAAGATGGCTCATTTCACCTAGGTTAACTCCAAAATGACCCATCTTACCTAGGTTATCTCATAAACGATCCATTTCAACTAATTTAGCTCATAAACGATCCATTTGACCTAAGTGAGCTAAAAAACGATCCATTTCACCTAAATTAGCTCTTAAATGATCCATTTCACCTAAGTTAGCTCAAAAAGATCCATTTCAACTAAATTAGCTCTAAACTGACCCATTTTACGTAGATGAGCTCCTAAATGATCCATTTTACCTACGTTAGCTTTAAAATGACCCATTTCACCTAGGTTAGCTCCAAAATGACCCATTTCACCTAGGTTAGCTCCAAAATGACCCATTTCACCTTACTTAGCTCAAAAACGATGCCCTTCACCTTAGTTAGCTCATAAACGACCCATTTCAACTAAGTTAGCTCATAAATGATCCATTTCAACTAAGTTAGCTCATAAACAACCCATTTCAACTTAGTTAGCTCATATATGATCCATTTCACCTAAGTTAGCTCATAAATGACGTATACTTCTTGTTCTAGTCTTCTTCTTGTTCTAGTCACCTATTTCTAACTTTCTTATTTACCATTTTCCAGATTTCATTCACTTGATGGAAGCTAGCTTGCTATGATGGAGTGCTTGCTTTTCCTTTGATGAAACTTTGCATTGTATCTAGCTTGCTATCTTCATGACACTTTGCATTGTAATATATATATGGATGGAACAATGTGTATGGATGGAACTTCCTTATGTATGAACAATGTGTATGGATGAAACTGATGTGATATGTGATATGAAACTTATGTGCTAGATATGTGTTGGATATGTGCTGGATATGAAACTTATATATGTGATATGTGCTGCAAATTGTGGGATTTAATAAAAAACAGAAAAACAGACAATATGCAGGCTCTTTGCCGTCTGCCACCGACGGCAAAGAGCTCTTTGCCGTCTGCCGCGGACGGCAAAGAAGCCACGTGGCAGCCAACTGTGCTTCCTAGGAGCTGACCCATTTGGTCAGTTTGCCTACAGTGGCAGACGGCAAAGACTTTGCCATCCGTGGCAGACGGCAAAGAACCTGCACTTTGCCATCAGTGGCAGACGGCAAAGAACCTGCCATCTAGTGACGTGTAGATGACATCATAAGGCGGACGGCAAAGACCAAAGGCTCTTTGCCGTCTGCGGCGGACGGCAAAGGTCTGCCGTTAGCCACTTAACGGACTGACAGCGCAATTATTGCCGTCCGCCCTCTTTGCTGTCCGCCGCAGACGGCAAAGAGCCTTTGCCGTCCGCCGCCAGGAAGCAGACGACAAAGCAGCTGTTTACCGTAGCCTTCTTTGCCGGAGCCTTTTGCCGTCCGCGGCTGACGGCAAAGGTCTTTGCCGTCCGCCTTTCGAGCCTTTGCCGTCCGCCATGGCAGACGGCAAAGTAGCTGTTTCCTGTAGTGAAAGAAAATGGGAATAATTTCATCTTCACAACATCATTTTCCACATCTTTTTTCTTTTACATATCGCATAATTCCATGAAGGTATTAAGATGGGACGTGACATCCTCATTAGGAGTACTGAAAAATTGATCTTTCATAACAAGATTCAGCAAGGCGGTATTAATATCACAAGATTCCGCACTAGTGGCGGGAGGAGCATTCGGAGTGCCCATAAAATCATTATTGTTGGTATTTGAGAAATCACATAACTTGGTGTTCTCTTGAGTCATGGTGACTACGCAACAAGATTGCACCCAAAAACAGATCCGGCAAGGTATTTTTGTATTTTTTGGTTTAATAGATCTGAAAATAAAAGGCAAATAAAATAGATCGCAAAGGCAAATAATATGAGAAAGTGACCCGGGGGCCGTAGATTTCACTAGTGGCTTCTCTCGAGAAAAATAGCAAACAGTGGGTAAACAAATTCCTGTTGGGCAATTGATAGAACTTCATATAATCATGATGATATCCAGGCAATGATCGTTACATAGGCATCACGTCCAAGATTAGTAGACCGACTCCTGCCTGCATGTACTACTATTACTCCACACATCGACCGCTATCCAACATGCATCTAGTGTATTAAGTTCATGGAGAAACGGAGGAATGCAATAAGAACGATGACACGATGTAGACAAGATATATTTATGTAGAAGTAGACCCCATCGTTTTATCCTTAAAAGAAACGATACATACGTGTCGGTTCCCCTTCTGTCACTGGGATCAAGCACTGTAAGATCAAACCCACTACAAAGCACCTGTTCCCATTGCAAGATAAATAGATCAAGTTGGCCAAACAAAACCCAAATATCGGAGAAGAAATACGAGGCTATAAGCAATCATGCATATAAGAGATCAAAGAAACTCAAATAACTTTCATGGATAAAAAGATATATCTGATCATAAACTCAAAGTTCATCCGATCCCAACAAACACACCGCAAAGAGAGTTACATCATATGGATCTCCAAGAGACCATTGTATTGATAATCAAAAGAGAGTGATGAAGCCATCTAGCGACTAAGTACGGACCCGAAGGTCTATAAATAACTACTCACACATCATCGGAGAGGCTCCAGTGGAAGTGGTGAACCCCTCCGTGGTGGTGTCTAGATTCGATCTGGTGGTTCTGGACTCTGCGGTGGCTGGAATTGATTTTCGTCCACTCCCCTAGGGTTTTGGAATATTGGGGTATTTATAGAGCAAAGAGTCAGTTCAGGGGGCACCCGAGGTGGGCACAACCCACCAGGGCACGCCTGGGCCTCCTGGCGCACCCTGGTGGGTTGTGCTCCCCTCGAAGCACCCCCCAGGCACTTCTCCGGCCCACTTGATGTCTTCTGGTCCAAAAAAGTCCTCAAAAAGTTTCGCTGCGTTTGGACTCCGTTTGGTATTGATTTCCTGCGATGTAAAAAACATGCAGAAAACAACAACTGGCACTTGGCACTATGTCAATAGGTTAGTACCAAAAAATGATATAAAATGACTATAAAAGGATTATAAAAATATCCAAGAATGATAATATAATAGCATGGAACAATCAAAAAGTATAGATATGTTGGAGACGTATCAGTCACGTATGGGAGCCTTTTTGGCAAGTCCACATACTCAAACATCATATAGTCTTCTATGATTGCTAACACTCACCGCATACACATGAGCAAAATATTTCAACCGGACACATAGAAAGATAGGGGCTTATAATTTCACCTTGCAACATATTCACCTCAAGGGGTAATGTCAACAATAATAACTCATGCTACCCATATCCAACTGAATATATGTGCCTAGATCTTTCCTCACCACATGATGCTTGCCAAAAGAGAAATTAAAAAGGAATAGAGAGAAAAAATTTGACTCTTGCATAAAAGTAAATACATAAATGTAAAAGATAGGCCCTTCGCAGAGGGAAGCAGAGGTTGCCATGCGCCTTTTTTTGTTTGTATGCTCAATCTCTTAGTGCAAAAGAATGTCACGTTATATTGCCCCTTATGAGAGCAACCTTTATTATGCAGTCTGTCACTTTTATTCTTTGCCATCACAAGTTCATACAACGGTCAATTTTCTCTTACACTAAATGATCTAACACTTTTAGAAGCAATTTTTATTGCCTTATTGCACCGATGACAACTTACTTGAAGGATCTTACTCAATCCATAGGTAGGTATGGTGGACTTCTCAAAATAAGATTTGGGTTTAAGGGTTTTTGGATGCACAAGTAGTATCTCTACTTAGTGCGGAATTTTTGGCTAGAAAAGATAGGGGCAAGCACCACATGTTAAAGGATCTATGACAATATAACTTCTATGTGAATATGAATAAACATAAATCATTACGCTGTCTTCCTTGTCCAATGTCAATTTTTTTGGCATATAAAACTATTGCAAGGAATCAAGTTTTCAATAACCAATGATGTTCATGAATGTTTTTATTATATCCCTCTTGAATATCTATCACTTTGGGACTAGTTTCATATATTACCATTGCTAGTAACAAAGCTCTCAAACAAATTTAAGTGAAGAAGAGCACAAATATTTCTTCAAAATAATTTTCATCTCTAGAAATAATATAAGTGAAAGGAGAGGAAATTTTAACTCTCAAAATAATCTAAGTGAAGCATGAGAGCATATTTCTTCAAAATAAGAACACTACCATGCTCAAAAAGATATAAGTGAAGTACTAGAGCAATTCCATAGCTCAAAAAATTTAAGTGAAGCACATAGAGCAATTATAACATAATTATGGCTCTCTCAAATAGGTGTGTCCATCAAGTATGATTGTGACAAACTAAAAAGCAAAAAAAACGAAGACTCCTATAATACATGACGCTCCAAGCAAAACTCATGATATGTGACGAATAAAAATATAGCTCCAAGTAAAATTACCGATGGTCGTTAGAAGAAAGATGGTACTCCTTGAATATTACCTTGGGGTTCCATGGAGCATCCCCAAGCTTAGAATCTTGACACTCCTTATTCCTTCATCCATCGTGATCTCACCCAAAACTTTAAAACATCAATCACATAAAACTTAACAAAAATCTTCGTGAGATCCGTTAGTATAAGAAACCAGTCTTCACTTTAAGTACTGTTGCAAACCCATCCATATTTTTTATTGCATTATAACTACTGTATTCTAACTTTACCATGGGTTATACCCCCCAATACAATCCATAGATTCAGCAAAATAAACACACAATGCAACAAAAATAGAATCTGTACTGGACGCAAAAGTTTCTATTTTTCAACAAAATCAAATCAACTATCACCCAACATGATCCTAAAGGCTTTAGTTGGCACAAACACCAATCAAAACATAAAAACACAGTCATAATAGTGGCATAATTATGTAAACACTCAAGAACAGATATAAAAAGAGAAAAACAAATTTTATTCATTGGGTTGCCTCCCAACAAGTGTTATTGTTTTATGCCCCTAGCTAGGCATAATGCATAGATTCAAGTATTGTCATCTTTGGTTCTTGTTCCGTAGGTTTCCCTCGTGATTGAATCATATGGTGGCCTAATTTTAGTTCTAGGGAAGTGTCCCATACCCTTCTTTAGAGGAAACTAAAATTTAATATTCCCTTCTTTCATATCAATCATGGCACCTATAGTTCGCAAAAATGGTCTACCAAGTATTATAGGACAAGACGGATTGCAATTGATATCAAGCACAAGAAAAGTCTATGTGCACATAATTCATATTTGCAAGAATGAGAACATCATTAATTCTTCCCAAAGCCTTTTTAGTAGTAGAATCTGACAAGTGCAAATTAAGAGAGCATTCTTCCAAATTGGTAAAACCAAGCACATCACATAGAGATTTCGGAATTGTGGAAACACTAGCACCCAAATCACATAAAGCATTGCACTAATAATTTTTGATCTTGAATTTAATGGTAGGTTCCCATTCATCATCTAATTTTCTAGGCATTGAAATTTCTAACTCCAATTTTCTTCTAATGCTTTTAGCATGGCATCCACAATATGATTAGTAAAAGCTTTATTTTGTTCATAGGCATTGGGTGAATTTATCATGGATTGCAACAAAGAAATACACTCAATCAAAGAACAAATATCATAATTAAAGTCTTTGTAATCCAACAGAGTGGGCACATTACTAGTTAAAGTTTTGACCTCTCCAAACCCACTTTTATCGATTTTTTCAATAAGATTTTCACCCTCTGAATTATGAGGACGCCTTCTAGCTAAAGTTGACACTTCTTCTGTCCTCTTATTATCAATCTTAACATTAGTAAACAAGGAATCAATAGAAGAAACACCAATCATCTTAACATCTTCGTCATTATGAAAGCAATCAGTAGAAATGCTCTTTCTAAAATTCTCTTTTAGCTCTAAGCATAGCGGTTCTTTTCTTACTTTAATCCATAGAGACATATAAAGCTTTAGTTGATTCATTGACATCAACCTTAGGTGGAAAAGTTTTAGTCTTGAGATTTTCTACATCATGAGAAATTCTATCAATGCTTCTAGACCTATCATCAATCTTACTCAACTTTTCTTCTATCGTAGTGTTGAAAACTTTTTGCGCATTGATAAATTCTTTAATATTACTCTCAAGATCAGAAGGCACCCTATTATTAATATAAGAATAATTACCATAGGAATTTCCATAATTATTAGAGGAATTTCCAAGGAAAGGCCTAGGATTAAAATTACCACTATAAGCATTGTTATTAAAATTGTGGCGAGACAAAATTCACATCTACGGGATCAATATTTTGCTCAATCAAAGTAGACAAAGGCACATCATTAAGATCAATAGGAGTATTTTTACTAGCAACCGATTTCATAAGTGCATCAACTTTTTCACTCAAAGTACTAATTTCGTCAACTGAATTAACTTTTTTACTTGTAGGTGCTCTTTCGGTATGCCATTGTGAATAAGTTGCCATAGTACTATCAAGAAATTTGGTAGCTTCACTCAAAGTAATTTCCATAAAAGTACCACCCGCGGCGGAATCTAAAAGATTTCTAGATACAAAAATCAATACCGCATAATTTTTTGTATAATCATGATAGGACAATTTCTAGCATGAATTTCATTCTTTCCCAAGATCATGCAACAGTTGATGATCAATTTGCTTGAAATTAATTATTTGATTTCTAAGGGAAATAATTTTTGCGGGCGGAAAGTACTTAGTAATAAAAGCATATTTGCACTTATCCCAAGAATCAAAACTATTGCGAGGCAAATATGAAAACCAATTTTTTGCATGATCCTTTAAAGTGAAAGGAAATAATTTCAACTTCAAAATATCATTGTCCACATCTTTTTTCTTTTGTATATCACACAATTCTACGAAAGTGTTTAGATGGGATGCGACATCCTCATTAGGAGTACTGGAAAATTGCACTTTCATAACAAGATTCAATATAGCGGCATTTATATTATAAGACTCTGCACTAGTGGCGGGAGGAGCAATCGTAGTACTAATAAAATTGAAAGTGTGTTATATCGACTAGAGGGGGGTGGATATGCAATTTTTACAAATTCATCACTGAGGAAATTCTAGGTGAGGAATTTCCTAAGCAACAAACTACTAGCACCGGAATAAGTACTCAGGTGCAAGTGTAACATGGCAGTAACACAGTCATCATAATGAAATGAAACAAGAACAGAGCACAAGTAGCGTGAAAACAATATAAGCAGGCTGAAGAAAAAGTGAATAAAAAATAGCATTGAGGAAATTGAGAAAGTCTTCAGTCATAGTCTTCAAACAGTAACGATCAATTTCATCAACACATGAATGAGGAAATGAAAGGGTTGAGGAATTAGAACCAGTAGCTTGGTGAAGACGATGATTTGGTAGACCAGTTCGAACTGTTGTGACAGTCGTACGTCTGGTTGGAGCGGCTAGGTATATAAACCTCAGGACACACAATCCCAAACACACAGTCCTCACCGTATTCTCCTTGAGCTAAGATCACACAAACCTTGCCCTATCACTCGTGGTAGTCTTCAGGTGACTTGCAAACCTTCATAGACTCGGTCACTCAACGATCCACAATTTCCTCTTGGATGCTCTAGACCATGAGGCCTAACCGTCTGGAGGATGCACAGTCCTCAAAGGTAACAAGCGTCGGTTCCACACAGGAACAATCTCTTCAGTGATGCTCAATCACTTTGGGTTTGTAGGTGTTTGGGTTTGGGTTTTTCCTCACTTGATGATTTTTGCTCAAAGTCCTCGGAGAATGGGATGCTCTCAATGAAAAGTGTCAGTTTCTCTCGGAGCAGCCAACCAACTAGTGGTTGTAGGGGGCGGCTATTTATAGCCTAGGGAGCAGCCCGACATGATAAGACATAAATGCCCTTTAATGATATGACCGTTAGGTGGGTAGGATATGTTGGGACAGCTAGCGCGTAGCACAACAACGGTCGAAAATTTGAGCTCTCAAATTCCTCAGGTCTATCATGTTCCTCACTTGTAGGCAATCCGCACCGGCGAATTCCTAACTTCTCAGTCAGGACAAATTCCTCAGAGACCAGAAGATCTTTGTCTCTGTCACTGAAGAAATTGACTGAACTGTATGAGATTTCCAATGGCTTCACTCGAAAGGATTGGGTAGGTGTAGGATTTTGAGATGAGCATCACTTGGAAAGTGTTTCCTTAGTTTTACCTCGACCCCCTTTAAAAGTACGATGTTTCCAATGACTCAAGAAAGAGAAAATGAAACTACGAAAACAAAAGTCTTCACGCTTCATAATCGTCGCATGAATATCGGAGTCTTCAAGGTCACACCAATTTCCTCACTTCCAAAGTCTTCAAGAAAACCAAAGTCTTCAACTGAAGACATTCATTTTTAGGGTCGACTTTCATCGTAAATACCAAACTCCTCATAGACTTATAGAACCTGTGTAAACTTACAAACACATTAGTCCCTTAACCTATAAGTCTTCAATACACCAAAATCACTAAGGGCACTAGATGCACTTACAATCTCCCCCTTTTTGGTGATTGATGACAAATAGGTTAAGTTTTCAACGGGGATAAATATATGAAGTGTAAATACTGAAATTGAGGTATTTCATTGCAAGATATAGAAGAACTCCCCTGAAGATGTGCATATTTCAGGAATGTGCTTTGGAGAGCAAGTGCACATTGTAGAGTAATATCATGGAGATCTCTGCCTATATCTTGTAATTCATACATGCATTTGACATATAATATGAGGAATTTGAAATGCATGATGAGATATGGTGTCTGACGAAATTCAGCATGCGTGCATTAAGGTACTTGAGGAAATAAGCATGCAGAAAGCAGTTTAAAAAGAGTCAGACCACCATAGGATTTAAGTTTACAACTCATCCGAGCAAACATCTCAGAAGAGCAAGAGTTGTAACTTAACGGAAAAAACGCTCATATATAAGAGACCCGCTTGAAGACTAACTCAAATTTCTCCCCCTTTGTCATCGAATGACCAAAAGGGACGAAAAATGAGGACAAACGCCCGTGAAGAATATCATCATGATGTCGATGGAGGAGCGCCAGCGTTGTTGGGGTCGTCCGTTGAAGTAGGGCCTACCGTGGTGTCGTTCAAGTCTTCAGCTTCGTCCGTCTCGCATGATGAAGAATATGAATCGACGACCAACTGAGGAACTTTGACCTTCTTGAATTTCTTCGAAGGTGGCTGAGACCAGTCAAAGTCCTGTTGGAAGCCCATCTCCTTGAGATCCTCATCACGCTAGAGGTAAGACAATACAACCCAGGTGCGGTCAAAGACTTCATGCAAGTAGTAGTGGTTGTTCTTCACAGTGTTTTGTGTGACAGTCATGTTCTGAAGAATTGCACCAAACTGACGCTTGACCCACTTGTGATTTCGATCAACTTTCTGATGAAGACTGAGGAGAAGTTCACGATCAGTCATCACATGCGGAGCGGTGGCTTGAGGATTATGCTTTGAAGCTTTGGCGGTAGAGTCTTGTGTTGCAGAGTCATCATTGGTGGAATAGGATGTAGCTTTGCAAAACTGTCCATTCAATGGACGAGTGCCTTCATCAATTACAACAGCCTTGCCCTTCTCATTAGCTGAGGAAATAGTCCTTTTGAGGACTTTAATAGGTGGCAAATAGCTGAGATGATTTTGAACGTTAGCCTGATAATGAATTGAAGACCTTGATCTGATGAATCTCATAATCCATGGAGCATAAGGCTTCAACTCAAAAGGAGACAAAGCAGCATTGGCCAAAGTCCTCATGAAGAAATCATGGTAGTTGATAGAAATACCATGTATGATACTGAACAGCAGATTCTTCATGATGCCAACAACCTCTTCTTCTTCAGAGTTGTGGCCCTTGATTGGATGAAGGGTCTTGGTCAGAATGCGATATACTGTCCTTGGCACATATAGCAATTCCTTCACAAGGAATGTGGTCCTTGGAGCTTGGCCAGCCTTCAAAGGCTTCATCGGCACTTGCATCAGATGATTTGAAAGTTCAGGTTCCTCATAAATGAGTCTTGCGCCTTCAACCAGAGGACTGACTGGAACGGCTTGAAGCAATTCAGAGGCCGGTGCTTTGAAATGTGTGCTCTTAGTCATCTAGTCTAGCACCCATGAATTCACATCTTCAACATTTCCGGCGAGGTGCAGTGTGGCGTAGAATTGAAGAATGAGTTCTTCATTCCAATCACAGATGTCAGTGTAGAGGTTTAACAGCCCAACGTGATGAAGAACATTCAGGACTGGTTGGAAGCAACAAAGTGAGTCCATATTCGCGTGAGGAATTTGAAGATGCTCAAATACCTTGTCCTTATTGAATAGGAGTAAAGAATAAAAGTTCATCTGACTGGCAGTCTAGAAGCATTTGCGTCGAAGCCTTACTGAATCATAGGGATTGAAGTCAGTGAAGAAATGATGCTCAGCAAAGAAATCATCATCCTTGAATTTCTACTTATTGGTATGAGGATTTTGTGGCTTGGGATGAAGATTTACTGTTGAGGGCTTCACAGCCTCTTGGCGCACATCCTCTGGAGCCACAGGCTGAGGAATTTCAGCGGCAGTTTCAGCAGCAACAGTCTTTGTCTCCATTTCTTCAGCTGTAGTAGCTGGAACTTCTTCTGGAATAGAATGAAGTGAGATCGGACGTTCTTCGGATCCTATATGAATTTCTTCAGTTTGCAAAAGGGACTGAGGAATTTGATGCAGAGGAGTGGTCAATGGTGAATTTGGATGATGTCTTTCCCAGTAATCATCATTCAGATTTGGTGTAGTAGAACCAATGTCCACATCCTCATCTTCTTCATCTATTTCTTCAACGCCTGCCTCTTCAGCTATGAACTGAGGCATGGGCGATGATACCAGTGGAGTTGAAGGGATTTCATCTGAAGGAAATATGCCCTAGAGGCAATAATAAAGTTGTTATTTATATTTCCTTATATCATGATAAATGTTTATAATTCATGCTAGAATTGTATTAACGGGAAACTTGATACATGTGCGAATACATAGACAAAACAGAGTGTCCCTAGTATGCCTCTACTTGACTAGCTCGTTAATCAAAGATGGTTAAGTTTCCTAACCATAGACATGTGTTGTCATTTGATGAACGGGATCACATCATTAGAGAATGATGTGATGGACAAGACCCATCCGTTAGCTTAGCATAATGATCGTTAGGTTTTATTGCTATTGCTTTCTTCATGACTTATACATATTCCTCTGACTATGAGATTATGCAACTCCCGAATACCGGAGGAACACCTTGTGTGCTCTCAAACGTCACAACATAACTGGGTGATTATAAAGATGCTCTACAGGTGTCTCCGAAGTTGTTTGTTGGGTTGGCATAGATCGAGATTAGGATTTGTCACTCCGAGTATCGGAAAGGTATCTCTGGGCCCTCTCGATAAGGCACATCACAATAAGCCTTGCAAGCAATGTGACTAATGAGTTAGTTGCAGGATGATTCATTATGGAACGAGTAAAGAGACTTGCCGGTAACGAGATTGAACTAGGTATGATGATACCGACGATCGAATCTCGGGCAAGTAACATACCGATGACAAAGGGAATGACGTATGTTGTCATTGCGGTTTGACCGATAAAGATCTTCGTAGAATATGTAGGAACCAATATGAGCATCCAGGTTCCGCTATTGGCTATTGATTAGAGATGTGTCTCGGTCATGTCTACATAGTTCTCGAACCTGCTGGGTCTGCACCCTTAACGTTCGACGACGATTTGTATTATGAGTTATGTGTTTTGGTGACCAAAGATTGTTAGGAGTCCCAGATGAGATCACGGACATGACGAGGAGTCTCGAAATAGTCGAGAGGTAAATATTGATATATTGGACGATGATATTCGGACACCGGAATGGTTCTTGATCGTTTCAGGTATTTTTCGGAGTACCGGGAGGTTACCGGAACCCCCCGGGAAAGGTATTGGGCCTCATGGGCCATAGGGGAGAGAGAGGGGAGCCCACAAGGGGTGGCACGCCCCCCCATGGGCTGTCCGAATTGGACAAGGGGAAGGGGCGCGGCACCCCTTTCCTTTCCCCCTCTCCCTCTCCTTCCCCCTTTCCCCCTCCATGATAAGGAAGGAGTCAATTACACCGGTGGTGCTAGAACTTGGCGTAAACGGTCACTTTAGTGCTAGAACATGCGGTATACATTAAAGTGGTGCAAAAACTTTGCTTGAACGGGCAAATACAGTGCAAATCTCGTTTGTATACACCGGCGAAGCTGACGAGGCATGACAGCATGGCGTACGGCCCGCTGTTAGTGACCATATGGTGTAGACTGGGCGTGTGTTCTCTTTTTGTAAAAAAGAACTCAATTTTTTTTATTTTTTGTTTTGTATGTGTGGCATCAGGTGGTCTCACCTGTCAGCCAAACATCACAAATTTTGTTGGTATTAGAAAGAAAAGTAGAAGCCAGGCAAGGATTCGAACCGGTGACCTATTGTCAACCGAGAGCGCGGCTAGCAAGCACACCAGATAACAACTGATGTTCTATAAGCATAATCAGTCTTTATATCTTTGCCAAATAACGTAAAATAAGATTTTTCATTCAAATAAAAAAGATACCGCCGTGGGATTTCGTACTAGCGACCTGACATTTACCACGAGGAGGACCTAGCAAATATACAACAGATGCCATTTTATTCGCAAAAAAACAAAAACAAATGCCATTTCATGCCTTAATATAGGATTGTTAACCTTTATGTCGACAATAGTACCCCCACTCACCCGCAAAAAAAGACAATATGTCCGCTTGGCTAAACAGACTGCAGTTAATTAGTGCGGTTCATTTTGAACATGTTAGTTTTTTTCCTTATTTTTGGCCCGAAAAACTATAAACTGTAATTGTAAATACGTATTCAATTGAGAACCTGCACTCCGAGGCATACTAGGCTAGTTTTTTGTATGCATATATTTATATTGATTTAAAAATACATAACCTGTTTTTAGAAAACACACAAATTTTACAAAATGCATGAACACTTTTAAAAAAACATAAAAACATTAAAGCTTGCACAATTTTATATACAACATGAATATATTTTAAAAAATAATTGTAATTTTTTTGAACTGATATTATAATTTTTAGATACACATATTTTCTAAAATTACTTCATATTTTATGTAATATGCAAAAACTTTGTAATTATACAATTAATCATAATTTAATTTGATGGATTTTTAAAAATTAATAGATGAGCATTTTTTCCTCTAATATATTTTATTTATATGTATATTATTTAGAATTACAATTTACATTACAACTTTTGAAAAGTGAAAAAATAACATAAATTGTAGCCCAAGAGCACGTACTGTTATAGACATAAACTGTAACAACTAGTACAATGCCCGTGCGTTGCCACGGGCTCTTGAAATAGTTTGCTAGAGTTATATAAAGATAATGCATGTTAAATTTCACACGTACGGACAATATAACACAGACACAATTATTTAATAATTAAAGTACTTTTTTGCAATGTAAATTGCCAAAAAGAAAAATTAACGGCATGTCCATGTAACAAACTTAATGGAGTTCCAACTAAACATCTATTATAAAATTATTAATATCTAGGTTATACGCTTAAGAAATTCTTTCACAATATACGGAAAGTTGTCTTTAGCTTCATTCCCACGATGTTTTAGCAAGTATAATAAAAACTGCTTTCTCAACTCATATCCATCCTGCACAAACAATATATGTAGTTAGTATGAAAATAAGTAACGGACAATACTCACCGCGCAAACCGGCTTGATCGTTCCACCAGAGCATAAAATGAATCATCGCTAATCATAATTCCCATTAACATCAACCAGTATTATTGGTGTTTATTACTGTTAGTCAACTGGCATTTCAAGTTTCATTACTGCCTGAAATGAAGGTTATCACTCTAAAATAGCATGGTCATCTTAGTGACCGTGCAAACTTCAAGATTTAAAACCGATAAGCAGCCCTTCAAATTGGAAAGGGTGCACATGCAACGCACGTAAGTTTAGGAATTTCTTCATCATTTTGATTATCTAAATCAATTTTTTCATAATAGTTGTCACAATAACATGTTATGTTTAACAAGAATTGGTCTAAACTGAAATTTTATAACAATCCAAAGTCCAATTTCGGCAAACAGCCTCCTCGCTAGCAAGATGTGTCAGCACCATCCAATCGCCATCTCGCATCTGTCATCCTGGTGGTTTGGATTTCTGAATATGTTTGTCTCTTTCCTGCCACACGCAACACTTTATCTCCATGTCACGCCTAATCTTCTTTTTGGGCTATCATCAGGGGATTTTGTCTACCTAAATATAATTACACACCATAAAGACAAGCTCGAATTGCTGGTTGCTTGGATCGTCTCAACAACACCCAACCAACAACCAACCGACCAGGCTCGATCCTCTGCAAAGAGGGCATACCAAATCATCTCCTTTTTTATCAACACAGATAGAATGTTCAAAACAATGCCATCGTAATCAACATGGGCAAAACATAGCAAAAAATAAGGACATGCTATTGTTCTACGCGAGACAATAAGCAACTTCAGCATCCAGTGTCCCATCATCTACCATGAAGATTGGGAACTCCGTCGTTCCAAGATATGCTTCAATATTTCAATATTTCAAGATTGGGAACTCATTACATGTAACCTTTTTCTTG
The DNA here is from genome assembly GCF_018294505.1 of Triticum aestivum. NCBI lineage: Eukaryota > Viridiplantae > Streptophyta > Magnoliopsida > Poales > Poaceae > Triticum > Triticum aestivum. Next base: position 125,135,506 of record NC_057805.1, on the reverse strand, counting down.
CTTGTTAGCATAAACCCAGACATTGTCACCCCACAACAGAAAACATTAAGGTTTCAAAACAAAAGAAAACATTTGAACAAAAGAAAGTTAACGTATAGCAGATCTCAACCCATCTTACATCGCAAACTGCTAAATTCAGATATTTCATGATCTGAATGGGGGAATTAAGGTTGGATTTTGTCTCTGACGAATCAGATTTCTGGACATTGTCAACATCAGGATTCCATCGCATGGTTTCATAACAATCAACCTGTACATGGATATCTGATTAAATTCTAGCCACTACCATGAAGCTCCCGGTCAGCAAGAGTTGTATTTTTCTCTGTTTAAGCGGGCACCTAGTTTTTCTAATACATGGATGTAATTCTCCCCATGTGGCTCAAAAGAAGCATGATGCCCCTGGGTTCCTGAACCTTGACCCAACGCCACCCATTTATTTGTGACAATTTATGCCCAAATTTATCTCAAACAAAAGGTATGCCCAGATCTGTAACACAAGCAGCTGAACAATTAAAAAATATAAATATCCTAGCCTTCTTTTTCATACGACTCATGAGATTCTACAGCAACAAAAATGATTTTACATTGTTTTTCACACACACATGAACCAGAGCTGCTAGGCAGCAATATTCCACCATTTGACAGTAACTATAATGATAAAGAATGACTACCAGACCATATCCTTTACTACACAATGGAATACTAATGTGCAAACAAATGCCACTATTGCTCCTGAAGTATTCATATCATCGAGTAAGAATGGTTGCATGTTTATCACCTTTTCCAATCCAATGAAACTGATGTTATAACGCATTACACATGCTATGAAAGAAATTGATGAGAACAATATTACATTTGCTCTTACTGCAAATCAACACCAACAAATCAATAATAGGTTCATGCATAAAGCAAGTGATTTTGAAAAAGAAACCAGAACCTTATTAAGTGATCCTAATTCCATGCGAAGTTGCCTAGGAAAAATAGAAGTGGAGGATAAAGGTGGATTCCAAATAATAGTAATATAATACTCCTTCAAGGTAAAAAATGAAATCTAGTGGGTACAAGCATTTTGAATAATAAAGAAAATTAAGATCTAACTATATACGTGCAATGCATGTTCCTAAAATTCAAAGTACGTATGAATATATGTAAATAAAAGTTTTGCTTAGGTCATAATTTTTCATACTTCACAAACATCTTATCCTGTCAAATCATTGGTGCACATCCCCATTGTGCAGGATTTTTTTGGAACTTCCTATCTCCACTTACATCATGGATAGCATACAGCAAAAGTTAATTAAAATTCAATAGACTTCTATGAGATGATATGAGTGACGATCGGTGCAGGTTTATGGCATTGAGCATCATCTACTAACCCTTCAAAATGATGATTTTCATTTGGACCAAGTACATCTCAAGCTACAAGCACAATAAAATCAACATGGGCTTGGAGCCCACCATCTCTCCACGTTCCTGCATGTGAAGAATTAACCAGTGCCCCAAGTCAGAACTACTGCTAACCTTATTCATGTAGACCTTACTAAAAATTCAGAAAATATGCAGAGTATCCATTTTTGTTAACCTAGCTATCTGCAGTCCAAGACAGAGCGTGACCATAATCCACACTACAACACATGAATATAGCTACCTTATGGGGCATATATGCCTAATCCTCATATGTTCTTGTTTGGAAAAGAGTTGACCATTTGCACATAGTATAGAATGGCGAAGATTGAACATGCTCTCGTACAATTGGGGAATGGTGTGGAGCTCCATAAGCGAAGGCGGCGATGCCGGCTACAGTTGTTCTGACAGGAACTAATTTGCTTACTCTTCGTTTTCAGTTAACCACATAGTACTACACTGCCATATACAAAATCAGGAGAGGAAGGTACCTTCTGTACGCCCACTGCACGGGAGAGTTTTGTGGCGGACTGTATACCTGGACGCGATAATCTTGTTTCGGAGGAGCGCCCAACTGCGGCATGGAGGTCAGAGAGGGGTGAGAGCCGGACCGGCGTGATTCACACAGTGCAAACCTGATAAACAAAACACAAAAGTCCAGCACCTGGATTACTGCAAGGAGCTCGCTGGTGTCCAGATTCAACCCGAGGTAGACTTGCCCATTATCTCGCCCTTCCGCCATCGGATCGGCGGGATGTCCCCTGCTCAGCTGCTCCCGTCGACAGGTACGGCAGTCCGCGACTGCAGGCGTTGTGGCGGCGAGGGACTCTTGGAGATGCGATCGAGCAGCCTACCCCTTGACTTGCAGAGGCAGGAGCTGATACGGATGCCGATCCCACTGACGGGCCCGGCGGAGTGCTGGTGCGGACTTGATGAATCGACACATGAAGTCGAATAGATCATGGAGCCCGGCACTGCCGCCGGCATTAGCGGGGTCCCGTCGCATGGGTCGTGGTCTAGGCTCGGGGGTCGTGTCGACAGCGGCATGGAGGTAAGAGAGGTGAGAGCCTGCTGGCCGTGCCCTTCCTCCCCTCCCTTCCTTCTGTTCTCCCTGGAACCGCAGCAGGCCATGGAGGAGCTCAGCCGCCGCCGTCGTCCCTCCGACTCTCGCCGGAGCCGTCCGTCGTCGACCCGATCCTGCTGCCATCCGCCAGATCCACAGCAGCCCCGCTGGAGCCCACAACTTGGCCATCACCGTTCCCTCGAAATGCCGCTGCCTCCCCGTGTTGACCGCGTCGCTCACCTGCATTCAGGGATCTTTCGATATCGGATTGGGTTTTCCTTTCCTTGGATTAGGAAACGATGTACCGGGGTCGACGCGGGGCGCGCGGAACGTTTGGTACGGTAGAGTTTTCGTCCGCCCAGGTAAATTGCTAAGCGCGTTTTTGGCTCTGGATTAGATTAAATTAAGTGATTCTGATCGTGTGGTTATAATTGAGCTATATTGTTATGTGTACGTTAGGCTGGGTACACTTAGCGATGTACATGTTTTCTTCTTTAATACTCCCTCCATTCCACAATGTAGTGCTTCCTCTATCTCCGTGCTTCAACTTTGACCGTAAATTTAACTACCAAGACCGATTGCGGCGGGAGCAAAAATTATATCAGTGAATTCGTGTTCGAAAGAAGTTTTTAATTATGTAATTTTTTCACCCGCCGCAGTCGGTCTCGTTCGATAAATTTATGGTCAAAGTTTGACCTCGGGAAGCGCGGGCGCACTATATTTTGGAATGGAGGGAGTAAGTAGTAGAGATGGTTTACTTATGAATTTCTTTAAATCCATTATTTGTTTCCTCAAAATCTATTATTTATTTCCTAAAGCAAATTGCATTAATGAGAGAAATTCACTGATTTGGTTAAGGTAGGAAAGATTGTATTATTTGTTTCCTAAAGCAAATTGCATTAATGGAAGAGATCCGTTGATTTGGCTAAGGTAGGAAAGAATATATTATTTGTTTCCTAAAGAAAATTGCATTTATGAAAGAGATTCGTTGATTTGGCTAAGCTAGGAAAGTTAGATCCGTGATCTTTTGTCATTAGGAAAGTGTTGAAAATAAACCGTATTAAATCCATTATTTGTTTCCTAAAATCTATTAATTATTTCCTAAAGCAAATTGCATTAATGAGAGAAATTCACTGATTTGGTTAAGGTAGGAAAGAATCTATTATTTGTTTACTAAAGCAAATTGCATTAATGGAAGAGATCCGTTGATTTGGCTAAGGTAGGAAAGAATCTATTATTTGTTTCCTAAAGCAAATTGCATTTATAAAAGAGATTCGTTGATTTGGCTAAGCTAGGAAAGTTAGATCCGTGATCTTTTGTCATTAGGAAAGTGTTGAAAATAAACCGTACCGGACTACCAACTCCTCCATTAGGTTTTTTTTCCGCTGGTTAATCTTGGTAGGTCTTTTTTCGTTGGTTATTAGGAAAGTGACGAACAAAAACTGGACGAATATGGTGGGACGAAAATAAACCCGGAACGGAGACTACCAACTGCTCCATTAGGAGTAGAGATTATATTTACACATGAGAGTACATAGTTGCTGTGGCACGCTCTCCTAATTGTTTTACTTTGGTAGCTGGCTCGAAACCCCATGCGCGTAACCCTTTTTAGGATTAAAATTCTTGAGTTATGTTACTTAATTCCAAGATATAAAATGTTTGTATGCCTCTATGCCATGTTGTGAGCTCTGGGCTGATGATTAGCTGCACACGCAGTTTGGACCGAGGTCACCGGTACGAATCCATTGGCGGCATATTTTTCATTCGAATAAAATTTGTGATATTCCACTAACAGGTGGGACCGACTGGATGCCACACACTTGTCAGGGCCTTTTTGTGAGAAAAAAAACATATTTTTTTTGCAAAAAGAGCACGCCCACTTCCAGTTTTCACCATGCAGTCACTGACGGTGGGCCCTATGCCACGCTGTCATGCCGCATCAACGTCACAACCGTATACATATGAGAGTTGCACTGTATTTGCAAGTTGAAGCCAAGTTTTTGCACCACTTTAATGTATGCCGCAACTTCTAGCACCAAAGTGTACGTTTACGCCAAGTTCTAGCACCACCGATGTAATTGACTCATAAGGAAAAGAAGGGGGCGAATCCTACTAGGACTAGGAGTCCTAGTAGGACTCCCCTCTCTTGGCGACCCCCCTAGGCCGCCGGACTGCTCCCCTCCTCCTTTATATATGCGGGCAAGGGGCACCCCATAGGACATCAGTTATTCTCTTAGCTGTGTGCGGTGCCCCCCTCCACAGTTTACTCCTCCGGTCATAGCGTTGTAGTGCTTACGCGAAGCCTGCGCGGATCAGATCACCATCACCGTCACCACGCCATCGTGCGGACGAAACTCTTCCTCGACCCTCAGCTGGATCAAGAGTTCGAGGGACGTCATCGAGCTGAACGTGTGCAGAACTCGGAGGTGCCGTACGTTCGGTACTTGATCGGTTGGATCGTGAAGACGTTCGACTACATCAACCGTGTTAAACTAATGCTTCCGCTTTCGGTCTACGAGGGTACGTGGACACACTCTCCCCCTCTCGTTGCTATGCATCTCCTAGATAGATCTTGCGTGATCGTAGGAAAGTTTTTGAAATTGCATGCTATGTTCCCCAATAGCGGCATCCGAGCCAGGTCTATGCATGAAGGTTAAAACAGCACACTTGACAAAAAATCATTGTGGTTTTGATGTGTAGGTAAGAACGGTTCTTGCTAGAAGCCCGTAGCAGCCACGTAAAACTTGCAACAACAAATTAGAGGACGTCTAACTTGTTTTTGTAGGGCTTGTTGTGATGTGATATGGTCAAGACATGATGTGATATACGTTATTGTATGAGATGATCATGTTTTGTAAAAGTTATCGGCAACTGGTAGGAGCCTTATGGTTGTCTCTTTATTGTATGAAATGCAATCGCCATGTAATTGCTTTACTTTATCACTATGCGGTAGCAATAGTTGTAGAAGCAATAGTTGGCGAGACGACAACGACACTACGATGGAGATCAAGGTGTCAAGCCGGTGGCGATGGAGATCATGACGGTGCTTTGGAGATGGAGATCAAAGGCACAAGATGATGATGGCCATATCATGTCACATATTTTGATTGCATGTGATGTTTATCTTTTATGCATCTTATTTTGCTTAGTACGGCGGTAGCATTATAAGATGATCCCTCACTAAATTTCAAGGTATAAGTGTTCTCCCTGAGTATGCACCGTTGCGACTGTTCGTCGTGCCGAGACACCACGTGATGATCGGGTGTGATAAGCTCTACGTTCACATACAACGGGTGCAAGACAGTTTTGCACGTGCGGAATACTCGGGTTGAACTTGACGAGCCTAGCGTGTACAGACATGGCCTCAGAACACTGAGATCGAAAGTTCGAACGTGAATCATATAGTAGATATGATCAACATAGAGATGTTCACCATTGAAAACTACTCCATCTCACGTGATCATCGGACATGGTTTAGTTGATATGGATCACGTGATCATTTTGATGACTCGTGGGATGTCTATCTAAGTGGGAGTTCTTTAGTAATAAGATTAATTGAACTTAGTTAAGCATGAACTTAGTACTGATAGTTTTTGCATGTCTATGTTGTAGATCAATGGCCCGTGCTACCGTTCCCTTGAATTTTAATGCGTTTCTAGAGAAAGCTGAGTTGAAAGATGATGGTAGCAACTACACGGACTGGGTCCGTAACTTGAGGATTATCATCATTGTTGCACAGAAGAATTACATCCTTGAAGCACCGCTAGGTGCAAGGCCTGCTGCACGAGCAACTCCGGATGTTATGAACGTTTGGTAAGCTAAATCAAATGACTACTCGATAGTTCAGGTGCCATGATTTACGGCTTAGAATCGAGACTTCAAAGACGTTTTGAACATCATGGAGCATATGAGATGTTCCAGGAGTTGAAGTTAATATTTCAAACAAGTGCCCGAGTTGAGAGATATGAAGTCTCCAACAAGTCCTATAGCTGCAAGATGGAGGAGAACAGTTTTGTCAGTCAACACATACTCAGAATGTGTGGGTACCATAACCACTTGACTTAGCTGGGAGTTAATCTTTCGGATGATAGTGTCATTGACAGAGTTCTTCAATCACTGCCACCAAGCTATAAAGGCTTCACGATGAACTATAATATGCAAGGGATGGAAAAGACAATTCCCGAGCTCTTCGCAATGCTTAGAGTTGCGTAGGTAGAAATCAAGAAGGAGCATCAAGTGCTGATGGTTAAAAAAACCACTAGTTTCAAGAAAAAGGGCAAAGGTAAGAAGGGGAACTTCAAATAGCAAGCTAGTTGCTGCTCCCGGGAAGAAGCCCAAGTCTGGACCTAAGCCTGAAACTGAGTGATTCTACTGCAAAGGGAGTGGTCACTGGAAGCGGAACTACCCCAAGTATTTGGCGGATAAGAAGGATGGCAAAGTGAAAGGTATATTTGATATACATGTTATTGATGTGTACCTTACTAATGCTCGTAGTAGCGCCTGGGTATTTGACACTTGTTCTTTTGCTCATATTTGCAACTCGAAATAGGGGCTACAGATTAAACGAAGATTGGTTAAGGACGAGGTGACGATGCATGTCAGAAATGGTTCCAAGGTCGATGTAATCGGCATGCTACCTCTACATCTGCTTTCGGGATTAGTTTTAGACCTGAATAATTGTTATCTCGTGCCAACGTTGAGCAAGAACATTATATCTGGATCTTGTTTGATTCGAGACGGTTATTCATTTATATCAGAGAATAATGGTTGTTCTATTTATATGGGTAATATCTTTTATGGTCATGCACCCTTGAAGAGTGGTCTATTTTTGTTGAATCTCGATCGTAGTGATACACATATTCATATATTGAAGCAAAAAGATGCAAAGTTAATAATGATAGTGCAACTTATTTGTGGCACTGCTGTTTAGGTCATATTGGTGTAAAGCGCATGAAGAGACTCCATGCTGACGTGCTTTTGGAATCACTTGATGCTTGCGAACCATGCCTCATGGGCAAGATGACTAATACTCCGTTCTCCGTAACAATGGAGTAAGCCACTGACTTATTGGAAATAATACATACTGATGTATGCGGTCCGATGAGTGTTGAGGCTCGCGGTGGGTATCGTTATTTTCTGACCTTCACAGATGATTTGAGCAGATATGGGTATATCTACTTGATGAAACATAAGTTTGAAACATTTGAAAAGTTCAAAGAATTTCAGAGTGGAGTGGAAAATCATCGTAACGAGAAAACAAAGTTTCTACGATCTGATCGCGGAGGCGAATATTTGAGTTACGAGTTTGGACTTCATTTGAAACAATGTGGAATAGTTTCGCAACTCACTCCACCTAGAACACCACAGCATAAGGGTGTGTCCGAACGTCCCAATCATACTTTATTAGATATGGTGCGATCTATGATGTCTCTTACCGATTTACCACTATCGTTTTGGGGTTATGCTTTAGAGACAGCTGCATTCACGTTAAATAGGGCACCATCTAAATCCGTTGAGCTGACACCATATGAACTATGGTTTGGCAAGAAACCTAATCTGTCGTTTCTAAAAGTTTGGGGCTGCGATGCTTATGTGAAAAAGCTTCAACCTGATAAGCTCGAACCCAAATCGGAGAAGTGCGTCTTCATATGATACCCTAAAGAAACTGTTGGGTACACCTCTATCACAGATCCGAAGGCAAGATCTTTGTTGCTAAGAATGGATCCTTTCTAGAGAAGGAGTATTCTCTCGAAAGAAGTGAGTGGGAGGAAGAACTTGATGAGGTAGTTGTACCTTCTCTTGAATTGGAAAGTAGTTCATCACAGAAATCAGTTCCAGTGATGCCTACACCAATTAGTGAGGAAGTTAATGATGATGATCATGAAACTTCAGATCAAGTTATTACCAAACCCTGTAGGTCAACCAGCGTACGTTCCGCACCAGGGTGGTACGAGAATCCTGTTCTGGAAGTCATGTTACTAGACCATGACGAACCTACGAACTATGAGGAAGCGATGATGAGCCCAAATTCCGCGAAATGGCTTGAGGCCATGAAATCTGAGATGGGATCTGTCGCGGTTTTGTCACGGCAGATGTCCTAGAGAAAGGACTTAGTCGTGGAGCCATCGCTACGGGTTAGCTTAAAAGGGGTTAAAGCGGACAAGGGACGCAAGAGAGTTTTATACTAGTTCGGCCCCTTACGATGAAGGTAACAACCTACATCTAGTTGTGATGGAATTGATGGGGTTTCGATGACCAGGGAGCGAATACGCTTTGCCTGAGTCTCGAGTTGTTGTCTGTTGTCCTGAACCGCCGCCGGGTCGTCCCCTTATATACATGGGTTGATGCCCGTCGGTTTACAGAATCCCGAGGCCGACTCATAAACGTGTCCGGCTCAGTCTCTGCTCTTTCTACCTTACAACACAAGTTTACATATTAATACCGGTTTATGTCTACTTTCCTTTAACCGGGTTTGGGCCCTGGGCCTTCACAAAGCATCACCGTCTGTCTTCATGGACTTTAGATACAGACGAACTACTTATGGGGTTAACCCGGCCTCTCCTGGCCGGTTTACGCCCAGTGGTAATATCCCCAACATTAGCCCCTGATTGATTTGAACTGGTTCATGTTAATCCTCAATACTTAAGCAAATTTCTTCTTCAACATCTTCCCATAATCTTGTAAACCGCCGTGACATCATCCTCTAGGACCATGGTAAACTGCCATGACATCATCTGTTATTTAAAACAGTATATAACCCATCCTCATTAATGAGCCTCTGACAATCGAGGCGACAGCTCCGCCTCATATCCAAATTTCGGGCTCCTCGATTTTCGCGCCTGACGCTTATCTTTTTGCCTTTATAAATAGGGCCAGGGGGTCTTTCCATTCCCCCCGTATCTATTCACCTCGTCCTCTTGCTTGCGCTACCCGACCTTTGGAGCTCCGCCGCCACCGTCGACCTTCGCTTCTGCCTCAACTCCGGCCGCTGCATCACCCTGAATGCACCAGAGAAACGCGGCGCCTCTCTGCTCTTCCATCAGCATCGGTAAGCCTTCTTTCCTTCCGCCATAGATCTGTCATTAGGGTTTCAGTGTTCATAGGTGTTCGTCGGTGTTCGTTGTTGTGCAATAGCTCTTTGATTAAAACCTTGATATTTGTCCTATACGGCGATAGCCATAGCCCTTCTTTTCCATCCATGCATCTCGTTTAAGTAGAAAATCCCATCTGAACTTTCATCAACTGCTTCGGTACCAATATTTAGGTCTGAATATATTTTCATTTTCTGACATGCGGTAGATCCAAAATTATAATGCCAACTTGTGAAACTTGTTTTTCCCTTCACTTATACATCTTTAATACCAGATTGGGCGGTTTAACTTCATATACAAAATGATGACCCAGTAGATACCATTAGTCCCCTGTTGAACCACCAATGCTTTCATCATTGTACTGTTTCCATTGTCAGACTTCGGTTTACGAATAACCAATTCCGGTTTATCAATATGCTTGTATCCTTATACTGCTGTATAGTTGTCCACTGTAAATCTTAAACCGGCAATAATCATGTTTCAGATTTCCATTGCCATGGCCAAGCAAGTCTATGAATGCAATTGGGCTCCCTCTCGAGTAACCGAAGAGCAGTTAAACAATCTTGTTAAAACGTGCGCTTTAGCCAAAAAAGATGTCATCCACTGGAGGGTCCCTGGCCCAGAAAATCCTCCTACACCCAAGGATGAAGAGGTAGTCATGTTTGCTGATCATCTCGGACGAGGTTTTAGCCCTCCCGGTTCAAAAAAATTTCGGGATGTACTGGCCTGTTTTCAACTGCGCCCTCAAGACATCGGTCCCAATTCTATGACCAACATCTGCCACTTCCAAGTCTTTTGTGAGGTTTATCTGCAAGAGGAACCTACCGTCGAACTGTTTAGGGATTTCTTTCACTTAAACCATCACACAGAGTTCTCGGATGGACCCAATACGGAACTGGGCGGGATGGTGGTTCAGAAAAGGAAGGAAGTCACCTTCCCTCATCCCAAACTCCACAGCCACCCCAAAGAGTGGAACCAGACTTGGTTTTATTGCATGGATACATCTCCACCTGATGAAAACCCCCTGCCGGGTTACCGCCCTGAACGCCTGAGCAACACACATCCTTTTCCTCAGAGGTTGACTGCAAGAGAAAGGGCTAACTATGCTCCTCAATTATCAAAACTTAGAGCCTTCATGGCAAACGGTTTGACAGGAGTTGATCTCGCTCATTGTTGGATAAGCTGGAGTATTCTGCCCTTAAGCCGGCGCTCCGGTTTGATGTGTGAGTATACGGGGAGTTTGAAGGATGCTCAGTGGCACATTGACATTCAGCTTACAGATGCAGAAGTCACTGAGGCTGTAAAAAAGATACTGAACGAACCGGAGGATGTCTATGCCCAAACCGGACTACTCCCTTTCTGCACCTTCAACAAACCACCAGCTGTAAGAATCATATAATATTTTTATCTGAAGTTGCTTTTGTCCAAATATTCTCTGAAAGTGTGATTATTTTCTGACAGGGTGATGATCCGTTCTGGAACAAGAAACTATCACAAGACAAACCGGTGAAGCCGCAACACAAACCGGTCAAGCCAGTTCATCCAAAGACCAAGGTTGTTAAAAAACCTGCCAAGAGAAGGACCACTGCATCCTCCGATCTACCAGCTGATGACGATGTGGGTAATCCGGAACCAGAGGTAGAACTTGACTCTCTTGGTTCATTTTTCGTACACCTCATTGACAATGATTATTATCAGAACGACGCTGAAGGCAGCCATGCTGATGACATAGAGGTAACCATTCTTTCCTCCGATTCAGATCCTCTGCCAACATCAAAAATCCATCAAGCAAACCGAAAAGTAAAATTTTCTCACCCCCTTGCTTACTTGGACCCAAACTTTCTTTTGAAGACGCAGCAGCACGAGGCTCGCCGCACAACCCGGCACAGCGGCCAGGTAGTTACCTCCGCCGGTTTACCGAACAGTCCGGTTCGCAAACGCCTATCAGAGGTCTCTTATCCCATTGATACTTCATACCCCAAAGCAGGTTATTTCCGCCAGCCTCTTAACCCGTCTGACTCAAATTATCAGGGTACTTCTCACTCATCTTCTGGCGAGTCATCGGCCACACAGCTTCCACCCCTCAGAACAGTTCCTGGGTGAGCTATGCACGTGTCTTTATTCTTGATGTGTTATCTTTACATACTGTACTGATCCTCATGTCTATCTTTTCTCAGCGCCAAGCTGAGACCCAGCAAGAAGGCTCGGTTAAGCAAACCGACTGATGATAATGTAGCTGTTGAACCGGAAAAAACTCCAGATCCGGAAGAAACCGATGCTGACGCCATGCTTAATGATCTGCCGCCTCAAGACCATGACTTCCTTGCCAAACAAGTGCAAGTTGACACTACAAGCCATACTGACCGGCCAACCAGCCCTGTCCGAACAGATGACAAACCGGTCAGTCCCGTTAAGGATGCCGACAAACCGCCAACTCCAGTGACGGCTGCTGATGACAAAGATGATGACGTTATGATTACTAGCACTGGCCACACCACTCCTGGCAATCCTGTCGCTTTGTCAAAGCATACTTCCAAGGACGAGCTCTCTGCTATCGGCAAAGGCAAATGGAATGCCGATTTATCAAGCTACACTCATCTCAATGCTCAAGACATTCACTCTGGCTTCTTGAACCGTTTGTATACCAGCCGTGACTACGAAGCTAGTTTGGTAAACTTGATGAAGGAGCGATATGAGGTGACTACTATTTTTCTCTTTTGTCCGATTGCAGTTTATCAACTCCTACTAGCCCCCAAGCGACGGTTTATGATACTAATCTAAACCAGGACTTTTGTCATAATTCAACTTTGCATATTTAGCCTCCAGGGACCGGATTACCTCTTTAAGATGAACCGACTCCTTAAAATTTGCCATACTGCTCTTTCACCGGTATAGCCCCCAAGGGCCGGTTTAACTTTATAAAGATGAACCGGGACTGTAGAAGAATTCCGATACCAACAGTTTTTGAACAAACACACATTAGCCCCCAAGTGCCAAGATTAATACTTGTATTGTGCTTGGGACTTGTAGAAATTTATGATAAGGAGCAAATATGCATTAGCCCCCAAGTATCAAGGGCATAACTTGTTATGTGCTTGGTACTTCTAATATATAATGTCAACTAATTATACATCTATCCCTTTATAGGCTGAGCTGAGCAAGAAGGAAAGCCAAACCGCTGATCTGCAAGAGAACATCAAAACCCAGCAAGCTGAAGCCTCCAAAGCGAAGGAAGAATTGACCCGCGCTCTAGGCACTATGGAGAAACTGAAAGAGGGCTTCAACAAAGAGCGGGCAGATTGGGAGACTGAAAAATCCGCTTTGATAAAAAGGGCTGAAAACGCAGAAGCCGCTCTTAAACCGGTGGTTGATGAACTGATCGGCGTAAAGCGGCAGATTCAAGCCATGACTGCTGCTGTGTTCGGTAAACATCTTTTCCTTAATACTTTCAACATATCTTTCTCATGTGTTGTCGGTTTACTGATGTGTACAATGGTGCAGGAACTCGCATTAGCCATCTGGGCTCTGATGTACAGAAGAGGTTGAAAGCGGCCTATACTTTGATAGAGCATCTGTATACCGGTGCGCAGCGGATCATCTGCACTGCTTCACACAATAAACCTCCCCCAACATTGATCAAGGACACCTTAGAAAGACTATCCATGCTGCATGCCCGGGTTGAAGAACTAAAGAAAGCTGCGGCAAGGGCCAGAGCTCTGACCGCTCTAACCCGGGCAAAGGCGTGGGTGCCTGATCTTGATCCGGTGGACGTGGCTAAAGGCTTCCCAAGTTTAAAAGAAGATGGATCAGAATTTGGCCAGGAGGATCTCCGCGCCATAAACCGGGAAGTACGTCCACTGGCTTGTCAATTGGCTGAAGAAGCTGATCTCTCGTACTATCAGGCAAGTTATGATGACAAGAACAGACGGATTGCTGCACCAATTCCGGAAGCGCAAAATCTGATCCCTCCAATCCATAAGCACACTTATGCCCCTGATATTGAACCGTCAACCCTTATAAGCGACGAAGCTGTGTTCCAAGCTTTAACTGGGATCGACTGGACAACTGTTGACTTCCAGCCGCTGGGTAGAGCCGTCAGGTCAAGCTGATAAGCAATCATAATCTGGGGGCCGGTTTAGTCTTCCACTTGCTGCAATGCTTATTGAGAAACAATTATCCCTTTGGGCATTGAAACGCCTTGTAATAGGCTAGTTAAAACACTTGGTCTGTTATGCCTTCGTGCATATTTATCTGCGACTGATGCGTGTTAATCCGCCATGCTTAAGATATGATGTTCATAATTCATAGCTATTTATTCAAGTTGTTCCTGCAGATAAGAAGCTTAAAGCGCCCTGGTGGTTTACCACCGGGCGGGTCATGATACCCAAATATATGTATGACCAAGGTTTATAACCAAGGTTGTAAAAGATAACCAAATATGGAAATATATGATACCTGTGACCTTTAGGCATAGTGTTGGATGACCAACTTTGTAATGAGGGTAATAACCCTAATCCTGGAGTAAAAGTAACTCCTATAATGATGCCGGTTTACAATAAAACCGTTCCGGGTTGTGATAAACACCAGTTTATTCCATACTGGTGACTTTGAGTCAAAACCAGACCGGGCTGATAGTCTCCGGATTATAACTTGATCATGTACTGACTACTTGTAGTTGACAGCCTAACCGGGTTGATAAACACCGGTTTGAAAACATCACAAATCTTATGAAAACAAAGAAAACACAGCAAAAGGCAAAGAAAAACCGTTGTAGTCAAGGCTTTTCACGGGCTGCCATGCCCCAAATTCGATCAAGAGGTGTAGCTATGGTTCGGATACGACCAAGCCCCCAAGTGATGCTGTGGCATTGCGCCGATCAAGAGGTGTAGCGATGGTTCGGATATGACCAAGCCCCCAAGTGATGTTGTGGCATTTCACCGATCAAAAGGTGTAGCTATGGTTTGGTTACGACCAAGCCACCAAGTGATGCTGTGGCATTGCGCCGATCAAGAGGTGTAGCTATGGTTCGGATACGACCAAGCCCCCAAGTGATGTTGTGGCATTGCGCCGATAAAGAGGTGTAGCTATGGTCCGGATATGACCAAGCCCCCAAGTGACCTAATATGAAGCTTTGAGAAGCTAAATCAAGGGGTAAACCGGACGCCGCTTTGTAAGCTCCATGTAACCACACATGATGTAAGAAAAACAACAGATACCCCGCTTTAGCTGAGGTTCCGGTTTATTATATTGATCATAATATATACAATGTCATAATATGTACAGAAGCAGAGCCTATAGCTCAAGTATAGTAAGGCCGAAGATGAGCAATATTCCACGGCCGGTTGGTCTCCTCCTTCGATTTTCATGAGTCTTTGCGCTCTCGAACATCGATTAGGTAGTACGACCCGTTGTGTAGATTCTTGCTGACCACAAAGGGTCCTTCCCATGGGGGGGATTGCTTGTGCATATCCGTCTGATCCTGGATGAGCCGAAGCACCAAATCACCTTCTTGAAAGGTTCTGGTTCTAACCCGGCGGCTATGATAACGACGCAGATCTTGTTGATAAATCGCTGAACGGGCTGCCGCCATGTCACGTTCCTCATCTAACAGGTCAAGAGCTTCTTGCCGTGCTTTCTCGTTGTCAGCTTCAACATACGCCGCTACACGAGGCGAGTCATGACGGATGTCACTAGGAAGAACTGCTTCCACTCCATAAACCATGAAGAATGGTGTGTATCCTGTCGATCTGTTGGGTGTAGTATTGATGCTCCACAACACAGAAGGTAACTCCTCAACCCAACAACCCGGCGTCCGTTGCAAAGGAACCATAAGCCGGGGTTTGATGCCTCTCAAGATCTCTTGATTGGCCCTTTCTGCTTGACCATTGGTCTCGGGGTGAGCCACTGATGACACGTCAAGCCGGATGTGCTCACGTTGACAGAATTCCTTCATGGAACCCTTTGATAGATTGGTACCATTGTCTGTTATAATGTTTTGTGGAAAGCCAAACCGGAAGATCACCTTTTTGATGAATTGAACCGCCGTGGCTGCGTCACACTTACTAACTGGCTCTGCCTCCACCCACTTCGTGAACTTATCAACCGCCACCAAAAGGTGGCTCTTCTTGTCCTTGGACCTCTTGAAAGGCCCAACCATATCCAGCCCCCAAGTTGCAAACAGCCAGGTGATTGGAATCATCCTCAATTCTTGAGCTGGTACATGAGCGTGTCTTGAGAATTTCTGACAGCCATCACATCTTTTGACCAAGTCCTCGGCATCAGCATGAGCTGTCAACCAATAGAAACCGTGATGAAACGCCTTGGCCACCAAAGATTTTGAACCGGCGTGGTGACCACAATCTCCTTCGTGGATCTCACGCAAAATTTCACGGCCTTCCTCAGGAGACACACAGCGTTGAAACGCCCCTGTCGCACTGCAATGATGTAACTCTCCATCGATAATAGTCATGGACTTGGACCGCCGAGTTATCTGCCTGGCCAAAGTTTCATCCTCTGGTAACTCGCCTCGGTTCATATACGCCAGATATGGAACCGTCCAATCCAGGATAACATGAAGAGCTGCCACCAACCGAGCTTCCGAATTAGGAACGGCCAAATCCTCTCCACCAGGGAGCTTGACGGACGGATTATGCAGAACATCCAGGAAGACATTAGATGGAACCGGTTTACGTTGGGAACCGAGGCGGCTTAAAGAGTTCGCCGCTTCATTCTTCCGCCGGTCCACATGATCCACCTGACATCCTTTAAAATGACTTGCAACAATATCCACCTCACGACGATATGCTACCATGAGTGGGTCCTTGGAATTCCAAGTGCCGGACACTTGTTGAGCGACCAGATCCAACTCACTGAAGCACTTACGCTTTGCCATCCGAAGAACATGGAGTAAAGCCTCATATTCAGCTGCATTGTTAGTGCAAGGGAACATTAAACAGAGAACATAACAAAACTTATCACCTCGTGGGGAAGTTAATACGACTCCAGCCCCCGAGCCCTCCAATTGCCTGGACCCATCAAAATCAATAGTCCAATAAGTATGATCCGGCTTCTCTTCTGGCGCTTGTAGTTCTGTCCAATCATTGATGAAATCCACAAGTGCCTGAGATTTGATCGCCGTTCGGGGTATGTATTTCAACCCGTGAGGCCCGAGCTCTATAGCCCACTTAGCAATCCGGCCAGTTGCTTCCCTGTTCTGGATTATATCTCCCAACGGAGCAGAGCTGACCACCGTGATGGGATGACCTTGGAAATACTGCTTAAGCTTCCGGCTTGCCATAAAAACCCCATACACCAATTTTTGCCAATGCGGGTACCTCTGCTTGGACTCAATAAGTACCTCACTAATATAGTAAACCGGCCGCTGAACCGGATATTCCTTTCCTGCCTCCTTGCGCTCCACCACAATAGCCACACTAACAGCTCGAGCGTTAGCTGCCACATATAGCAACAATGGTTCTTTGTCAACCGGAGCAGCGAGAATCGGCGGATTAGCTAGCTACCGCTTTAAGTCTTCAAATGCTTCATTAGCGGCGTCACTCCAGACGAAGTTATCCGTTTTCTTCAACATCTGATACAAAGGGATGGCCTTCTCGCCAAGGCGACTGACAAACCAGCTCAACGCGGCAATCCGGCCTGCCAGGCGTTGAACATCATTGATACACTTTGGTTTAGCCAAGGAGGTGATGGCTTTGATCTTTTCCGGATTAGCTTCAATGCCCCTGTTAGACACCAAAAAGCCCAAGAGCTTGCCTGCAGGTACACCAAAGACACACTTGGCCGGATTAAGCATCATTTTATAAACCCGCAGGTTATCAAAGTTTTCCTTCAAGTCATCAATCAATGTCTCTTTCTTCCTTGATTTTACCACAATATCATCCACATAGGCGTGAACATTGCGGCTGATCTGTTTATGAAGACAATTCTGCACACACCGTTGATAAGTCGCCTCGGCACTCTTGAGCCCAAAGGGCATGGACACATAGCAGAAGGCTCCAAAGGGAGTTATGAAGGCTGTCTTCTCCTGGTCCTTAACTGCCATTTTGATCTGATGATAACCAGAATATGCATCCAAAAAGCTTAAATGCTCGCAACCCGCCATAGCATCAATAATTTGATCAACACGAGGGAGGGCACCGCTGGACAAGCTTTGTTGAGATCTGTGTAGTCCACACACATATGCCAAGTGCCATTCTTTTTAGGAACCAGCACTGAATTAGCCAACCACTCAGCATGGAATACTTCAACGATGAATCCAGCTGCCAAGAGCCTGGCTACTTCTTCTCCAATAGCCTTGCGTCTTTCTTCATTGAACCGGCGGAGAAACTGCTTGACCAGTTTATACTTGGGATCAACATTGAGAGTGCGCTCAGCGAGTTCTCTCGGTACACCTGGCATGTCAGAAGGCTTCCATGCAAAGATGTCCAATTCTCACGGATGAACTAGATGAGCGCGCTTTCCTATTTCGGATCCAAGTTAGCGCTGATGCTAAACTGCTTGGACGAATCGCCAGGCACGAAGTCCACAAGCTTAGTTTCATCAGCCAATTTAAACTTCAGGGCCAGATCATGCTCTGTAGTTGGTTTCTTCAACGTAGTCATGTCTACCGGATAAACATTGTCCTTGTAAAACTTCAACTCTTCTGTTGCACAAACCGACTCAGCATAAGCCGCATCACCTTCTTCACACTCCAGAGCAATCTTGCGGCTCCCATGAACGGTTATAGTTCCCTTGTGACCCGACATCTTGAGCTGCAGATAGACATAACAAGGTCGTGCCATAAACTTAGCATAAGCCGGCCGTCCAAATAGGGCATGATACGGGCTTCTGATTTTCACCACTTCAAAGGTCAAGGTTTCTGATCTCGAGTCATGCTCATCTCCAAAAGCCACCTCCAGAGCTATCTTACCAACATGATATGCCGACTTACCCGGCACCACACCATGGAACACCTTATTGGACGGTTTAAGATTTTTATCTGTTAACCCCATGCGACGGAAAGTTTCATGATAAAGGATATTGATGCTACTCCCTCCATCCATGAGTACCTTAGTGAACTTATAACCTCCCACCTGAGGTGCCACCACCAGAGCCAGATGACCCGGATTATCATCCCGGGGTGGATGATCCTCTCTACTCCACACAATCGGCTGCTCGGACCAGCGCAAATAACGGGGCACCGCCGGTTCAATAGCATTCACCGCCCTTTTATGAAACTTCTGATCGCACTTGTCTAAGCTAGTGGTGAAGACATGATACTGTCCGCCATTCAACTGCTTCGGGTTGCTCTGGTAACCCGACTGCTGCTGCTGCTGATTGCCCTGATTATTATAGCCACCTTGGTTACCCTGATTACTTTGATTGTTATGTCCACCCTGATTCCCGTGGAAGCCTGAACCGGAATTTCCTCCGCCATAACCCGGCCCATGAGACCCGGGGGCCGAACTGCCTCCTGGTCCATTATCATACCAGAAAGAATCAGAATTTTTGAACTCTTGCATGATGTAACAATCTTTCCAGAGGTGCGTGGACGGGTCCTCCTTCGTCCCATGCTTTGGACAGGGCTGGTTCAACAGATAAGGCAAACGGTCCGGATTAGGACTTGGCCTTCCACCGCGCTGGGGCGGTTTACCCTTACGCCGCTGGCCCTTGTCATGTGTATTAGTGTTAGCCACAAAGTCTAAATCGTGGTCCGCTTTACGCTTGCCGCCGTTTCTATGACCCGTCGGGTTGTGGTGCTGCCCCTTGGTGTTGCCGCTCTTCTTTCCCTTCCCTATCTTATCATCATCAGACTCGGGATCCTTGGTACTATCAGAGTCGGCATACTTCACCAGTGCAGCCATGAGAGTTCCCATGTCATTACAATGACGTTTGAGCCGTCCCAACTTCAACTTCAGGGGTTCAAACTGGCAATTGCCTTCCAATGTTAAAACTGTGGTGTGAGCGTTGATGCGGTCTGATGAATGCAAAATCTCTGAAACCCGGCGCACCCAATGGGTTGTTGACTCCTTCCTCCTGGACACAGGCAGCTAAGTCCACAATCGACATGGGCTGCTTGCATGTATCTTTGAAATTCTGAATAAACCGGGCTCTCAACTCGGCCCATGACCTGATAGAATTAGCCGGTAAGCTCTTTAGCCAAGTGCAGGCCGTCCCTTCTAGCATCATGGTGAAGTATTTCACACATGCCGCATCATCCACATCCAGCATCTGCATGGCCATCTCATAGCTTTCAACCCATGTTTCAGGGGATAAATCGGCAGTGTAATTCGGCACCTTGCGCGGGCCCTTGAAATCCGTGGGCAGGCGCACATTGCGCAACGCTGGGACAAGACATGGCACTCCCAAAGAACTAGAGGTAACTCCTGATTCCACCAATGTGGTTGGACGAACCGGAGTAAGATGACGGGCTTCAAGCTGCGCCGCTAACTCGGCCTCTCTACGTGCCCGAGCCCGTTCCACCACCTCCTGAGCATCACCAGCACCACCCGCCGGGTTATTGCCACGGGGCGGATCACGGTTCTGCGCATTGCTTGACACTGCCGGTTCATCCAGATGCCTGTTGTAACTCCGACATGGACGGGGTGTGGCATGAATCCGATTGCGACTATATGAATAAGCCTCCTGTTGAACCAAGGCTGTCTGAAGAAGCTCCTTAACCCGACGCGGCTCGACCGCCGCCGGAGAATCGCCTTCGATCGGGATGGCCGCCAGCCGTGAAGCGGCAGCGACAATGTTGTCCATTGGGTTAGAATAATGACCCGGTGGCGTGGGGACGTGTGATACTACAATGTTGTTCTGACGAGGCGGATCCACCAAATGTGGCTGAACCGGCGCCCTGCTCCAGGTGCCTCCGCCCGGTTTACCACCGGCGGATTACTGGTCCCTGCTCCTGGGGTGTTAAAGAGATCTCTAGCGTCATAAACCGGCGGCAGGCGAGATCGTTGCCTCCTCTTCAGGACTTCGTTCGACGCACTCTGATCCAGCATAATCCGGTAAGCTTGTGCATCCAAAGCGGCCCGCTCTGTGGCTATCCTAGTATCCTCAGCTGCTAAGTCGGCTTTGGCCTGGGTGATCCGATCTTTCACTTTCACGATTTCCGCATTGTGTGCATCCTGATCCGCCGGGTTAACCTCCGCCATCAGCATCGCCAACATGTAAAACAAATCAGATAGAACCTGAGCTGGCGGTCGCATAGGGCCTCCTGCCCCGGCCGCTGCCGCCGCTGCCGATCCGGAAATGATCGCCGCTGTGGTCGAAGAGTGGAGCGCCGGTTGCGTGTCGGCCATGAAGATCGCAACCCGGTTTGGCAGATCAAAGGGGTCCGGAATACTGTCGCCATCGGAACAGCCCCCTATCCGGCCATCTTGTAACCGATATCACGACTGGGTCTCTCCGGTCGATGACTCGTCGCCGGAATAAATGACGGTCTCACCACCAGATTCCGATCTATCCTCAGATTCCCCTCCATGGATAACTCCCACGAAGGCACGCTTCATGACAGGCTTGACCCGGGCAGATCTCGCACGCCGAGCCGTTTCGACGAGGTCGGTGCAGATGTCCGGCTCAGGGCCCGGTTCGCCGATCTTGCCAGTGAAAACGTGTATGCCACCAAAGGCTACCCGGTACCCGTACTCGATTGAGCCGGCCTCGGGGCCCCAGCCTGCATCATCGATGTAGAGCTTGCCACGACGACTCTTGGTCATCCGGCCCACAGCGTAACCCTTGAGTCCTTCAAAGTTGCCCTCCAAGAACTTGAAACCATCGTGCGATCGCCCCACAGTGGGCGCCAACTGTCATGGTTTTGTCACGGCAGATGTCCTAGAGAAAGGACTTAGTCGTGGAGCCATCGCTATGGGTTAGCTTAAAAGGGGTTAAAGCGGACAAGGGATGCAAGAGAGTTTTATACTAGTTCGGCCCCTTACGATGAAGGTAAAAGCCTACGTCTAGTTGTGATGGAATTGATGGGGTTTCGATGAGCAGGGAGCAAATACGCTTTGCTTGAGTCTCGATTTGTTGTCTATTGTCCTGAACCGCCACCGGGTCGTCCCCTTATATACATGGGTTGACGCCCATTGGTTTACAGAATCCCAAGGCCGACTCATAAACGTGTCGGGCTCGGTCTCTGCTCTTTCTACCTTACAATACAAGTTTACATATTAATACCGGTTTATGTCGACATGCCTTAAACCGGCTTTGGGCCCTGGGCCTTCACAAAGCGTCACCGTCTGTCTTCATGGACTTTAGATACAGACGATCTACTTATGGGGTTAACCCGGCCTCTCCTGGCCGGTTTACACCCAGTGGTAATATCCCCAACATTGCGAACAAAGTGTGGACTTTGGTTGACTTTCCCGATGATCGGCAAGCCATAGAAAATAAATGGATCTTCAAGAAGAAGTCTGACGCTGACGGTAATGTTACTGTCTACAAAGCTTGACTTATTGCGAAAGGTTTTTGACAAGTTCAAGGAGTTGACTACGATCAGACTTTCTCACTCGTAACGATGCTCAAGTCTGTCTAAATCATGTTAGCATTTGCCGCATTTTATGATTATGAAATTTGGCAAATGGATGTCAAAACTGCATTCCTTAATGGATTCCTTAAAGAAGAGTTGTATATGATACAACCAGAAGGTTTTGTCGATCCTAAAGGTGCTAACAAAGTGTGCAAGCTCTAGCGATCCATTTATGGACTGGTGCAAGCCTCTCGGAGTTGGAATATATGCTTTGGTAGTGTGATCAAAGCATATGGTTTTATACAGACTTTTGGAGAAGCTTGTATTTACAAGAAAGTGAGTGGAAGCTCTGTAGCATCTCTAATATTATATGTAGATGACATATTGTTGATTGGAAATGATATAGAATTTCTGGATAGCATAAAAGGATACTTGAATCAGCATTTTTCAATGAAAGACCTCGGTGAAGCTGCTTATATATTGGGCATCAAGATCTATAGAGATAGATCAAGATGCTTAATTGGACTTTCACAAAGCACATTCCCTATGCCTCAGCCATAGGTTCTATCATGTATGCAATGCTGTTTACCAGACCTGATGTGTGCCTTGCTATAAGTGGATCCAGGAGTGGATCACTGGACAATGGTCAAGAACATCCTGAAAAGGACTAAGAATATGTTTCTCGTTTATGGAGGTGACAAAGAGCTTGTCATAAATGGTTATGTCAATGCTAGTTTTGACACTGATCCGGATGACTCTAAGTCGCAAACCGGATACGTATTTATATTGAATGGTGGAGCTTTCAGTTGGTGCAGTTCCAAGCAGAGCGTAGGGACGGGATCTACGTGTGAAGCGGAGTACATAGCTACTTCGGAAGCAGCAAATGAAGGAGTCTGGATGAAGGAGTTCATATCCGATCTAGGTGTAATAGCTAGTGCATCGGGTCCAATGAAAATCTTTTGTGACAATACTGGAGCAATTGCCTTAGCAAAGGAATCCAGATTTCACAAGAGAACCAAACACATCAAGAGACGCTTCAGCTCCATCCGCGATCAAGTCAAGGAGGGAGACATAGAGATTTGCAAAATACATACAGATTTGAATGTTTCAGACCCGTTGACTAAACCTCTTCCACGAGCCAAACATGATCAGCACCAAGACTCCATGGTTGTTAGAATCATTACAATGTAATCTAGATTATTGACTCTAGTGCAAGTGGGAGACTAAAGGAAATATGCCCTAGAGGCAATAATAAAATTGTTATTTATATTTCCTTATATCATGATAAATCTTTATTATTCATGCTATTATTGCATTAACCGGAAACTTGATACGTGTGTGAATACATAGACAAAACAGAGTGTCCCTAGTATGCCTCTACTTGACTAGCTCGTTAATCAAAGATGGTTAAGTTTCCTAAGCATAGACATGTGTTTTCATTTGCTGAACGGGATCACATCATTAGAGAATGATGTGATGGACAAGACCCATCCGTTAGCTTAGCATAATGATCGTTAAGTTTTATTGCTATTGCTTTCTTCATGACTTATACATATTCCTCTGACTATGAGATTATGAACCTCCCGAATTCCGGAGGAACACCTTGTGTGCTATCAAACATCACAACGTAACTAGGTGATTATAAATATGCTCTACAGGTGTCTCCGAAGGTGTTTGTTGGGTTGGAATAGATCGAGATTAGGATTTGTTACTTCGAGTATCCGAGAGGTATCTCTGGGCCCTGTCGGTAATGCACATCACAATGAGCCTTGCGAGCAATGTGACTAATAAGTTAGTTGTGAGATGATGCATTACGGAACAAGTAAAGAGACTTGCCGGTAACGAGATTGAACTAGGTATGATGATACCGATGATCGAATCTCGGGCAAGTAACATACCGATGAGAAAGGGAATGACGTATGTTGTCATTTCAGTTTGACCGATAAAGATCTTCGTAGAATATGTAGGAACCAATATGAGCATCGAAGTTCCGCTATTGGTTATTGATTAGAGATGTCTCTCGGTCATGTCTACATAGTTCTCGAACCCGTAGGGTCCGCACGCTTAACGTTCGATGACGATTTGTATTATGAGTTATGTGTTTTGGTGACCGAAGATTGTTCGGAGTCCTGGATAAGAGCACGGACATGACGAGGAGTTTCGAAATAGTCGAGAGGTAAAGATTGATATATTGGACGATGATATTCGGACACTGGAATGGTTCTGGATTGCTTCGGGTATTTTTTGGAGTACCGGGAGATTACCGGAGCCCCTCGGGAAAGGTATTGGGCATCATGGGCCATAGGGGAGAGAGAGGGGAGCCCACAAGGGGTGGCGCGCGCCCCGCCCCCATGGGCTATCCGAATTGGACCAAGGGGAAGGGGGCGTGGCCCCCTTTTCCTTTCCCCCTCTCCCTCTCCTTCCCCCTTTCCCCCTCCATGAGAAGGAAATGAGGGGGGGGGTGAATGCTACTAGGAGTAGGAGTCCTAGTAGGACTCCCCTCTTTTGGGCGCTCCCTAGGCCGCCGTCTTCCTCCCCTCCTCCTTTATATATGGGGGCAAGGGGGCACCCCATAGGACACTAGTTATTCTCTTAGCCATGTGCGGTGCCCCCCTCCACAGTTTACTCCACCGGTCATAGCGTCGTAGTGCTTAGGCTAAGCCCTGTGTGGATCACATCACCATCACCGTCACCACGCCATTGTGCTGACAAAGCTCTTCCTCGACCCTCTGCTGGATCAAGAGTTTGAGGTGCCGTACATTTGGTACTTGATCGGTTGGATCGTGAAGACGTTCGACTACATCAACTGCGTTAAACTAATGTTCCGCTTTCGGTCTACGAGGGTACGTGGACACACTCTCCCCCTCTCGTTGCCATGCATCTCCTGGATATATCTTGTGTGATCGTAGGAATTTTTTTGAAATTGCATTTTATGTTCTTCAACATCATCCACTTCAATTTCTTCATCCAACTGCTCTGAAGTAGCAGCAGAGGGATTCTGTTCATCACTGTCATCTGGACTGACATATTCCTCACCAAAGGGAACAATCTCCTTTGATGGCATGTTTGAGATAGGAACAACATCAATGGGGTTGGTGTATGAGCTGGTCAAAGTCTTCACTTTCTCGGGAGCTGAAGATTTTGCGGTTGCTGATGCTTTCCTTTTCTTCACAGCTGCCTTCTCTGCAGCCTTAGTTTTCTTCGCTTCTGATGCAGAAGGAAGGTTGATATTGTTCATCTATGATGACTTTGCAGGAGGAGCGGATGAACTTGGTGCAGTTTCTTCAGGCACAACTGATGCAGTTGCCCTGGCATGCAGATTCTTCAAGCGCAGCAGCAGATGCTTCAGCTGGCCTGGGTTGTTCTTCGGGCGCAACATTGGAGGTTACCCTAGCAGTTTCTTCAGGAGCTGGCATTTCTTCAGCGGCCCTGGTACTTTCAGTTTCTTCAATAGTCTGATTTTCATCAGCTGTGCTAGCATTCTCTTTAGTAGGCTGAGCAGATGCTTCAGCCTGAGGAATTTCTTGTTGCGATGTGGCTGCAACATTTGGTTTGAACACCTTTTCCATTCTGATGAATCTGACTTTGGCACCTAGCCAATCTGCACGATAAGCGTCAAATTCATCATTGAGAGCTTTGATCTCCTTTTGTAGATCCACAAGTTCTTTAGGAGACATGTTTACAACATTCTTCTTCAGAAAACACTCCTTCTTGTACTGAGCTTTCTTAACTTATCAGGCCTTTTCAAACTTCCACTTTCCTTCATTTATGAAGGCCGTCAACATATGACTTTGGCCAGGCGTGAGGTTTAATTCGGGCAGAGGAGTGTTAGGGTCCTTGTGCCATAGGTCAATGAAATCGTGGATATTCTTCGGATCCAGTAAGAGAGGCACAGCACAGCCGTTGGCTCTAGCGGCCCTTTGTTGCCTGTCTCTGATGATCTCATCAAGTTCTTCATCATCAGCTTCATCGTCATCAGACGGAACTTGGAAGGCAATTTGTTTCTTGTGAGGACTTGGCCTCGAGCCACGTCTAGCAGCGACCTTCTTCTTCAGCAGGGTTGGACCTGATGAGGACTATGGTGGAGCTGAGGAACTTGCAGAGGCTCCTGAAGCAATTGAGATCCCTGTAGTCCGTTGGCTCGAGGCAAGATGAATATGTGTTGAGGACTTTGCAGCAGCAGTTGAGGATTTTGTGGCAACTGAGGGAATTGCAGCTGCCCTTGAAGTGGTTGTTGGGGAACGTAGCATGCAGTTTCAAAAAATTTCCTACACTCACACAAGATCTATCTAGGAGATGCATAGCAACGAAAGGGGGAGAGTGTGTCCACATACCCTTGTAGACCGAAAGCGGAAGCGTTAGCCTAACGCGGTTGATGTAGTCGAACGTCTTCTCAATTAGACCGATCAAGCAGCGAACGTACGACACCTCTGAGTTCTGCACACGTTCAGCTCGATGACGTCCCTCGAACTCTTGATCCAGCAAAGTATCGAGGGAGAGTTCTGTCAGCACGACGGTGTGGTGACGGTGATGGTGAACTGATCTGTGCAGGGCTTGGCCTAAGCACTACGTGAATATGACTCGAGGCGTAAACTATGGAGGCGGGCGCCGCACACGGCTTGGAACAATTGATGTGTGTTAGAGGCTCCCCCACCCCCGTATATAAAGGAGGGAGAGGGGAGGAGGCCGGCCCTAGACGCGCCTAAAGTGGGAGGAGTCCCACTTGGGCTCCTAGTAGGATTCGCCCCCTTCCTTTTATCAGAGGGGGAAAGGGGGAAGGAGAGAGAGAGGGAGAAAGAAAGGGGGGCGCCGCCCCCTCCCATTTTCCAATTCGGACTCCTCCCTTGGGGGCGCACCCCTATGTGGGCTGGTTTGCCTCCCTCCTATGGACCATATGGCCCATATCTTCCCCCGGGGGGTTCTGGTAACCCCCCGGTACTCCGATATGTACCCGATACATTCTGAAACACTTCCGCTGTCCGAATAGTGTCATCCAATATATCAATCTTTACCTCTAGACCATGTCAAGAATCCTCGTCATGTCCGTGATCTCATCCAGGAATCCGAACAACATTCGGTCACCCAATCACATAACTCATAATACAAATCATCATCGAACGTTAAGTGTGCGGACCCTACGGGATCGAGAACTATGTAGACATGAACAAGACACATCTCTGGTCAATAACTAATAGCAGAACCTGGATGCTCATATTGGTTCCTACATATTCTACAAAGATCTTTATCGGTCAAACCGTAATGACAACATACATAATTCCCTTTGTCATCGGTATGTTACTTGCCCGAGATTCGATCGTCGGTATCTTCATACCTAGTTCAATCTCGTTACGGGCAAGTCTCTTTACTCGTTCCATAATTCATCATCCCGCAACTAACTCATTAGTCACATTGCTTGCAGGCTCATCATGATATGCATTCCCAAGAGGGCCCAGAGATACCTCTCGGATACTCGGAGTGACAAATCCTAATCTCGATCTATGCCAACCCAAGAAACACCTTCGGAGATACCTGTTGAGCATCTTTATAATCACCCAGTTATGTTGTGATGTTTGATGGCACACAAGGTATTCCTCTGGTATTCGGGAGTTGCATAATCTCATAGTCAAGGGAATATGTATAAGCCATGAAGAAACCAATAGCAATAAAACTTAACGATCATTATGCTAAGCTAACGGATGGGTCTTGTCCATCACATCATTCTCCTAATGATGTGACCCCGTTCATCAAATGACAACACATGTCTATTGTTAGGAAACTTAACCATCTTTTATTAACGTGCTAGTCTACTAGAGGTTTACTAGGGACACTGTGTTTTGTCTATGTATCCACACATGTATCAAGTTTTCGGTTAATACAATTCTAGCATGAATAATAAACATTTATCATGATATAAGGAAATATAAAATAAGTACTTCATTATTGCCTCTAGGGCATATTTCCTTCAGTCTCCCACTTGCACTAGAGTCAATAATCTAGTTCACACCGCTATGCGATTAACACCCAAAGAGTACTAAGGTGCGATCATGTTTTGCTTGTGAGAGAAGTTTAGTCATCGGGTCTGCCACATTCAGATCCGTATGTATTTTGCAAATTTCTATGTCTACAATGCTCTGCATGGAGCTACTCTAGCTAATTGCTCCCACTTTCAATATGTATCCAGATTGAGACTCGGAGTCATCTGGATCGGTGTAAAAGCTTGCATCAACGTAACTCTTTACGACGAACTCTTTATCACCTCCATAACCGAGAAATATTTCCTTAGTCCTCTTTGGTAACTAAGGATAACTTTGACCGCTATCCAGTGATCCACTCCTGGATCACTATCGTACCCCCTTGCCAAACTCATGGCAAGGTACACAATAGGTCTGGTACACATCATAGCATACTTTATAGAACCTATGGCAAAGGCATAGGGAATGATTTTCATATTCTTTCTATTTTCTGCCGTGGTCGGGTTTTGAGTCTTACTCAACTTCACACCTTTGCAACACAGGCAAGAACTCCTTCTTTGACTGTTCCATTTTGAACTACTTCAAAATCTTGTTAAGGTATGTACTCATTGAAAATCTTATCAAGCGTCTTGATCTATTTCTTTAGATCTTGATGCCCAATATGTAAGCAGCTTGACCGAGGTATTTCATTGAAAAATTCTTATTCAACTATCCTTTTATGCTATCCAGAAATTTTATATCATTTCCGATCAACAATATGCCATCCATATATATTATCAGAAATGCTACAGAGCTCCCACTCACTTTCTTGTAAATACATGCTTCACCGCATGTCTGTATAAAACTATATGCCTTGATCAACTCGTCAAAGCGTATATTCCAACTCCGAGATGCTTGCGCCAGTCCATAGATGGATCGCTGGAGCTTGCACACTTTGTTAGAACCTTTATGATTGAGAAAACCTTGTGGTTGCATCATATACAACTCTTCTTTAATAAATCCATTAAGGAATGCAGTTTTGACATCCATTTGCCAGATTTCATAAAATGGGACAATTGCTAACATGATTCGGACAGACTTTAAGCATCGATGCGAGTGAGAAAATCTCATCGTAGTCAACACCTTGAACTTGTCGAAAACCTTTTGCGACCATTCGAGCTTTGTAGATAGTAACACTACTATCATCGTCCGTCTTCCTCTTGAAGATCCATTCATTCTCAATGACTCGCCGATCATCGGGCAAGTCAATGAAAGTCCATACTTTGTTCTCATACATGGAATCTATCTCAGATTTCATGGCCTCAAGCCATTTATCGGAATTTGGGCTCATCATCACTTCCTCATAGTTTGTAGGTTCGTCATGGTCTAGTAACATGACTTCCAGAACAGGATTACCGTGCCACTCTGGTGCGGAACGTGCTCTGGTTGACCTACGAGGTTTGGTAGTAACTTGATCTGAAGTTTCATGATCATTATCATTAGCTTCCTCACTAGTTGTTGCAGGAATCACGGGAACAATTTTCTGTGATGAGCTACTTTCCAATTCGAGAGAAGGTACAATTACCCCATCAAGTTCTACTTTCCTCCCCACTCACTTCTTTCAAGAGAAACTCCTTCTCTAGAAAGGATCCATTCTTAACAACAAAGATCTTGCCTTCGGATCTGTGATAGAAGGTGTAACCAACAATTTCTTTTGGGTATCCTATGAAGATGCACTTCTCCGATTTGGGTTCGAGCTTATCAGGCTGAAGCTTTTTCACATAAGCATCGCAACCCCAAACTTTAAGAAACGACATCTTAGGTTTCTTGCTAAACCACAGTTCATACGGTGTCATTTCAATGGATTTAGACGATGCCCTATTTAATGTGAATGCAGTTGTCTCTAATGCATAACCCCAAAACGATAGTGGTAAATCGGTAAGAGACATCATAGATCGCACCATATCTAATAAAGTATGGTTACGACGTTAAGACACACCATTATGCTGTGGTGATCTAGGTGGCATGAGTTGTGAAACTATTCCACATTGTTTTAAATGAAGGCCAAACTCGTAACTCAAATATTCGCCTCCGCGATCAGATCGTAGAAACTTTATTTTCTTGTTACGATGCTTCTCCACTTCACTCTAAAATTCTTTGAGCTTTTCAAATGTTTCAGACATGTGTTTCATCAAGTAGATATACCCATATCTGCTCAAGTCATCTATGAAGGTCATAAAATAACGATACCCACCGCGAGCCTAAACGCTCATTGGACCGCATACATCGGTATGTATTATTTCCAATAAGTCAGTGGCTCGCTCCATTGTTCCGGAGAAAGGAGTTTTAGTCATCTTGCACATGAGGCATGGTTCACAAGTATCAAATGATTCATAATCAAGTGATTCCACAAATCCATCCGTATGGAGTTTCTTCATGCGCTTTACACCAATATGACCTAAATGGCAGTGCCACAAATATGTTGCACTATCATTATCAACTTTACATCTTTTGGCACCAATATTATGAATATGTGTATCACTACGATCGGGATTCAATAAACCATTTACATTGGGTGTATGACCATAGAAGGTTTTATTCATGTAAACAGAACAACAATTATTCTCAGACTTAATTGAATAACCGTATCGCAATAAACATGATCAAATCATTTTCATGCTCAACGCAAACACCAAATAACATTTATTTTGGTCCGACACTAATCTCAAAGGTAGAAGGAGTGTGCAATG
The DNA here is from genome assembly GCF_018294505.1 of Triticum aestivum. Lineage (NCBI taxonomy): Eukaryota > Viridiplantae > Streptophyta > Magnoliopsida > Poales > Poaceae > Triticum > Triticum aestivum. The sequence continues at coordinate 125,104,772 of NC_057805.1, read as the reverse complement.
GTGATCTTATCAACCTTTGAATCACTTCCAACACACATCGTCACCTCGCCCTTAACTAGTCTCTGTTCATTTTGCAATTCCTGTTTCGAGTTATTAATCTTAGCAACTGAACCGGTATCAAATACCCCGGGGTTACTATGAACACTAGTAAAGTACACATCAATAACATGTATATCAAATATACCTTTGTTCACTTTGCCATCCTTCTTATCCGCCAAGTATTAGGGGTAGTTCCGCTTCTAGTGACCATTCCTTTTGTAGTAGAAGCACTCAGTTTCAGGCTTAGGTCTAGCTTTGGGTTTCTTCACGGGAGTGGCAACTTGCTTGCCATTATTTCTTGAAGTTCCCTTTCTTTTCCTTTGCCCCTTTTCTTGAAACTAGTGGTCATGTTAACCATCAACACTTGATGCTCTTTCTTGATTTCTACCTTCGCCGATTTTAGCACCGCGAAGAGCTCGGGAATCATTTTCTTCATCCCATGCATATTATAGTTCATCACGAAGTTCCAGTAACTTGGTGATAGTGACTAGAGAACTCTGTCAATCACTATTTTATCTGGAAGATTAACTCCCACTTGATTCAAGCCTTGTAGTACTCAGACATTCTGAGCACAATCTCACTGGTTGAGCTATTCTCCTCCATCTTATAGGCAAAGTACTTGTCAGAGGTCTCATACCTCTCGACTCGGGCATGAGTCTGAAATACCAATTTCAGCTCTTGGAACATCTTATATGCTTCGTGGTGTTCAAAACGTTTTTAAAGTCCCGGTTCTAAGCCGTAAAGCATGGCGCACAAAACTATCAAGTAGTCATCATACTGAGCTTGCCAAACATTCATAACGTCTGCATCTGCTCCTGCAATAGGTCCGTCACCTAGTGGTGCATCAAGGACATAATTCTTCTGTGCAGCAATGAGGATAATTCTCATATCACGGACCCAGTACACATCATTGCTACTATCATCTTTCAACTTATTTTTCTCTAGGAACTTATCAAAAAATAAACGGGGAGCTACATCGCAAGCTATTGATCTACAACATAGATATGCAAATACTATCAGGACTAAGTTCATGATAAAGTAAGTTCAATTAATCATATTACTTAAGAACTCCCACTTAGATAGATATCCCTCAAGTCATCTAAATGATACGTGATCCAAATCAACTAAACCATGTCCGATCATCACGTGAGATGGAGTAGTCATCAATGGTGAACATCTCTATGTTGATCATATCTACTATATGATTCAGGTTCGACCTTTCGGTCTCCAGTGTTCCGAGGCCATGTGTGTACATGCTAGCTAGGCTTGTCAAGTTTAACATGAGTATTCCGCATGTGCAAAACTGTCTTGCACCCATTGTATGTGAACGTAGAGCCTATCATACTCGATCATCACGTGGTGTCTCAGCACGAAGAACTTTCGCAACGGTGCATACTCAGGGAGAACACTTATACCTTGAAATTTAGTTAAGGGATCATCTTATAATGCTACCGCTGTACTAAGCAAAATAAGATGCATAAAAGATAAACATCACATGCAATCAAAATATGGACATGATATGGCCATCATCATCTTGTGCCCTTGATCTCCATCTCCAAAGCACCATCATGATCTCCATCATCACCGGCTTGACACCTTGATCTCCATCGTAGCATCGTGGTTGTCTCGCCAACTATTGCTTCTACAACTATCGCTAACGGATAGTGATAAAGTAAAGCAATTACATGGCATTTGCATTTCATACAATAAATCGACAACCATAAGGCTCCTGCCAGTTGCCGATAACTTTTACAAAACATGATCGTCTCATACAACAACGTATATCACATCATGTCTTGACCATATCACATCACAACATGCCCTGCAAAAACAAGTTAGACGCCCTCTACTTTTTTGTTGCAAGTGTTACGTGGCTGCTACGGGCTTCTAGTAAGAACCATTCTTACCTACGCATCAAAACCACAATGGTGTTTCGTCAGGTTTGATGTTTTAACCTTCAACAAGGACCGACCATAGTCAAATTTGATTCAACTAAAGTTGGAGAAACAGACACCCGCCAACCACCATTATGCAAAACTAGTTGCATGTCTGTTGGTGGAACCGGTATCATGAATGTGGTCATGTAAGGTTGTTCCGGGCCGCTTCATCGAACAATACCGCCGAATCAAAATAAGACATTGGTGGTAAGCAATATGACTATCACCGCACACAACTCTTTGTGTTCTACTCGTGCATATCATCTATGCATAGACCTGGCTCGGATGCCACTTTGGGGAACGTAGCAATTTCAAAAAAATTCCTACGCTCACGCAAGATCTATCTAGGAGATGCATAGCAACGAGAGGGGGAGAGTGTGTCCACATACCCTTGTAGACCGAAAGCGGAAGCGTTAGCTTAACGTGGTTGATGTAGTCGAACGTCTTCTCGATTCAACCGATCAAGCACTGAACGTACGACACCTCCGAGTTCTGTACACATTCAGCTCGATGGCATCCCTCGAACTCTTGATCCAGCAAAGTGTCGAGGGAGAGTTTAGTCAGCACGACGGCGTGTGACAGTGATGGTGAAGTGATCCGCGCAGGGCTTCGCCTAAGCACTACGTGAATATGACCGGAGGTGTAAACTATGGAGGGGGGGCGCCGCACACGGCTTGGAACAATTGATGTGTGTTAGAGGCGCCCCCAACCCCGTATATAAAGGAGGGAGAGGGGAGGAGGCCGGCCCTAGGTGCACCCCAAGTGGGAGGAGTCCCACTTGGGCTCCTAGTAGGATTCGGCCCCCTTCCTTTTATCGGAGGGGGAAAGGGGGAAGGAGAGAGAGAGGGAGAAGGAAAGGGGGGGTGCCGCCCCCTCACCTTGTCCAATTCGGACTCCTCCCTTGGGGGGGGGGGGGCGCCACCCCTATGTGGGCTGGTTTGCCTCCCTCCTATGGCCCATATGCTCCATATCTTCCCCCGGGGGGTTCCGGTAACCGCCCAGTACTCCGATATGTACCCGATACATTTCGAAACACTTCTATTGTTCGAATACTATCATCTAATATATTAATCTTTACCTCTCGTCATGTCCGTGATCTCGGTCACCAAATCACATAACTCATAATACAAATCGTCATCAAACGTTAAGTGTGCGGACCCTACGGGTTCGAGAACTATGTAGACCTGACCGAGACACATCTCCGGTCAATAACCAACAGCAGAACTTGGATGATCATATTGGTTCCTACATATTCTATGAAGATCTTTATCGGTCAAACCGTAATGACAACATACGTAATTCCCTTTGTCATCGGTATGTTACTTGTCCGAGATTCGATCGTTGCTATCTTCATACCTAGTTCAATATCGTTACCAGCAAGTCTCTTTACTCATTCCATAATGCATCATCCCGCAACTGACTCATTAGTCACATTGCTTGCAAGTCTCATCATGATGTGCATTCCCAAGAGGGCCCAGAGATACCTCTCCGATACTCGGAGTGACAAATCCTAATCTCGATCTATGCGAACCCAACAAGCACCTTTGGAGATACCTGTAGAGCATCTTTATAATCACCCAGTTACGCTGTGACGTTTGATAGCACACAAGGTATTCCTCTGGTATTCGGGAGTTGCATAATGTCATAGTCAAAGGAATATGTATAAGTCATGAAGAAGGCAATAGTAATAAAACTTAACGATCATTATGCTAAGCTAATGGATGGGTCTTGTCCATCACATCATTCTCCTAATGACGTGATGTCGTTCATCAAATGACAACACACGTCTATGGTTAGGAAACTTAACCATCTTTGGTTAAGAGCTAGTCTAGTAGAGGCTTACTAAGGACACGGTGTTTTGTCTATGTATCCACACATGTATCAAGTTTCCGGTTAATACAATTCTAGCATGAATTATAAACATTTATCATGATATAAGGAAATATAAAAGAACAACTTTATTATTGCCTCTATGTCATATTTCCTTCAGTGGTTGCGTGAGGAATTGACTGTGAGGGCTTTGCACCTGGCCATGAGGGCATTGCTATTGTGGAACTCGGCTTTACACCTTATTTCTTCGGAAAAGCCTTCTTGGGCTTGCTAGGAAAGGCCGCAGTAGTAGCAGCAGAATCTTCGTTGAATTTCTTCACTGCTTCCTTTGCCATTTTAGCCAACTTGGCTTGGCACTTGGCCCATTCCTTCGGAAATTCCTCACCTCGCCTGATGCTTGAGGGATCAACTTCTTGGCCTGGAGCCAATGGAGGTCTTGGACATGGACGGTGTACAACGAATTTCTTCATGTACTTTGGAGTAACATATCGATACTCCCTCCATTCTCTTGCCCATCTCCTCTCAATCCTCTGAATGCGCATTTTGCGCTGATTTTTGTTTTCCTTGCCATGTGTGGCTTCATCAGTAGTGCAATACTCATCATAGATGTCTTCAGGGATTTCAAACCCTGTATTGGTTTCTGGCCTCTTTCCTCCCTTCTGAGGTCTTTTACCTTCAGCCATTTTCTTCACTTGAGAATTTTCAACAATTGAAGTTTCTGAGGAGGTATGCAATTTATCTTCGAGGAACGCTACAAATGAGTTAAGTTGTTGAGAACATAGTTATTTAGTAGCGGACATGTGTACCTGTGAACAAAGTATAGGTGTGAAGAATTTGGAGAGGTCATATGCATTCTCAATTTTTTTTCAAAAGAATCAAGTTTGAGGAATTTGACCATGGGTGTCTTGAGGAATTTCACTAATGGTTCTTGACTTAGGTTCCAGAGTTGTATAGATTTGAAAATCCACACAATTGAGGAACCTTGAAGAAAAAATGGCTTAGAGAAAACAAACAAGAACAGATGTATTTGGGTGTTTAAGGATACGGAAGTTGAAGAATAAACACCTTTTGAAGATTTTGTGGAAATCATCAGAATCAAACTAGGGCAGTAAAATCAGATTTTAATTACCCTCGATGAAGAACATGAAGAACTGGGAGTTGAAGTGGAGAAGTTCATCCGTTCAGATCTCCCACGCCCTAACTTGGCGATAACAGACAGCTACGGCGGTGGCGGGGTGAAGATTTCCGCGGCCGGCGCGAGTACGACAACGACGAGGTCGAGGCAGTGAAGCTCTTCCTCATCAGCGACGATGGAGAGTAGGGGTGATGCTAGGTCAGAGAGCTTGAGCGAGGGAGTGAGATCGAGCGAAGTAAACAAGGTCTGAGGAGGGCGAGGGGTATTTATAGCCGAGGTGAAAAACCGCTCGTCCGAAGAAATTGGACGAACGTGCCCCTAACCCTTGCCATCCTAGTGACATGTGTCACCCATGTACAGAGAGGTGGAGATCGTGGGTGAGTAGTTTAATCCGCCGTGGGATGCGGAAAGGTTTGAGCGTCAAAAGAAAAAAATTCAGATATGAAAATTTTATTGTTTCGTTCACAAATTCTTCAGCTAACAAGGACATAGTTAAGATTTTGAATGGGTTTCAAATAGAACACACATGAAGAATTTGTGAACAAACTGGGTTGAGTTTAGCATAGAGGGGGAACGGGACCGATCACATTCACTTAGAAGAAAAAACAACTTGAAGAATTAGCAATAAGTGAATGTTGTTGACGACATGAAAACTCAAATATATTTATATATATAGTCAATGAAGAACGCCAGATGAAAAGCTGAAGAAATATCGAAGTTGAGGAATTTGCAAAATGAAGAAAAACTCAATTTTGAAGATTCTCAACTTTGGTTGGTGGCGTGACCCACCGTATAAGAATGATGATTTCAGACACCGCGTACAATTGTCGTAGGGCTCTGAGAATAAAATTCTTTGTTAATTTCTTCACACTTAGAGGGTTGGTCTTCATTGGTTGAAGAAAAACGTTACTTCGTGTGTTGCAGATCTAAGTCATCAATTTGCATAAGTGTTAGGATGTGTGTCCTTTTCAAAGAACATTCGAAGATTCTAAGATATTTAGCTCACACTGCAACTTGCTAAATCTCTTCTCATCCAAGGGCTTTGTGAAGATATCCGCTAGCTGTTCTTCAGTCTTCACGTTCTCAATAGAGATGTCGTGCTTCAACACACGATCTCGAAGAAAATGATGACGAATCTGAATGTGCTTTGTCTTCGAGTGTAGAACTGGGTTATGAGCAATCTTGATGGCACTCTCGTTGTCACATTAGAGCGGCAAATTCTTCACATTGATGCCGTAGTCCTTGAGGGTTTGCTTCATCCATAGCAATTGAGCACAACAAGAACCAGCAGCAATGTACTCAGCTTCAGCAGTAGAGAGTGATACGCAGTTCTGCTTCTTCGAGGACCAACATACCAAGGATCGTCCGAGGAATCGGCATGTGCCTAATGTTGACTTGCAATCCAATCGATCACCAGTATAGTCAGAGTCAGAATATCCAATGAGATCAAAGGCCGAGCCCTTGGGATACCATAATCCAAGTGTTGGAGTGTGAGCTAGATATCGAAGAATATGCTTCACAGCCTTATGGTGTGATTCCTTCGGTGTAGCTTGAAAACGGGCACACATGCAAACACTAAGCATAATATCTGGCCTAGATGCACATAGATGCAATAAAGAGCCAATCATGGAGCGATATACCTTTTGATCGAAGTTTATACCATTTTCATTAGTGCATAAATGGATATTTGTGGGCATAGGGATTTTGACGCCTTTGCAATCTTGCATGCCGAATTTCCTCAACACATCCTTCAGGTATTTCTCTTGTGATATGAAGATGTCATTGCGTTGTTGACGAATTTAAAGACCTATGTAGAATTTCCATTCTCCCATCATAAACATTTGATATGCCTCACTCATCATGTAGGCAAATTCTTCACTGTAACGTTGGTTAGTACATCCAAAGATAATATCATCGACATATATTTGGCACACGAATAATTCAATCATCATAGGTTTTGGTGAAAAGAGTTGGGTCAAGTGAACCGGGTTTGAAGCCTTTCTTCATGAGGAATTCCTTCAAAATATCATACCACGCCTGAGGGGCCTGCTTGAGGCCATAAAGGGCCTTATTGAGTCTGAAAACTTTGTCAGGATGCTTAGGATCTTCAAAACCTGGGGGTTGAGCAACATATACTTCTTCCTCAAGCTTACCATTGAGGAATGCACTTTTCACATCCATTTGATATAAGATGATATTATGATGGTTAGCATAAGCAAGCAATATGAGAATAGCCTCAAGTCTAGCAACAGGTGCAAATGTTTCATCGAAATCAATTCCTTCAACTTGTGTGTAGCCTTGAGCTACAAGACGAGCCTTATTCCTCACCAGAAGGGAATTTTCATCTTGCTTGTTGCGGCAGATCCATTTGGTACCGATGATATTGTTCTTGCGTGGGTCTGGTCGCTTGACATGTTCCCAGACATGGTTGAGCTCGAATTGATGTAATTCCTCTTGCATCGCTTAAATCCACTCAGGCTCAAGAAATTCCTCATCAACTTTGGTGGTATCTGTGATAGAAACAAAAGAAAACTGCCCACAAAATTTAGACAAATGTGAAGCCCTTGAGCGTGTGAGAGTGTCGGTGTACAAAAATAGGGGCACGCTTTTGTACCCCTTTACCTGTGCATCGGCAGTCGAAGCCGCGCCCACGACCGCACCACGCAGAGCAGGGGAGGTGAGCCAAGGTAAGACCGAAGCCCAAGACAATCAAAGCAACGCCAAGGCCAAGACCACAAAGAGCAGAGGGACGAAGCAGGTTCCCCCGGCAAGACCCTTGCCGGGACAGCTCGCCCCACACCAACAGAGCGAGCCACCCTTGAGCCCACGGCCCCCAACGCCGTCATCAACATGGGGCCAGGGCTTGGGAAGGCACCTCTATGGTGGCATGCAGATCTTTGTGAAGACATATTCAAGATCAGACGAGGATTAGAAGACGACAATCCTTGGCAAGATCCTTGCCGAGGAAGGCCACGAGACCCCCGGCAAGATCCTTGCCACGGACGACAACACGCCACGGCAAGACCCTTGCCAGGACACCCGGCAAGGCCCTCGCCAAGAACGCCAGCGGGGCCACCGCCAAGCCCGCGCCAACCAAGCTTCCACCGTTCACATGCAGTTGCCAGCCCAACTTGCTCGGCAGGCACCTGCGTGGCAACATGCAGCTCCCAGGCCAACTCATCGAGTGCCTGCGTGGCGGCATGAAGATCTTCGTGAAGGCTCCACCACCGCGCCACCTCAGCTGCCTGGCTGCCTACATGGCACCACGCACCTCACTGGCCAGGGCGCGTGTCAAGGCGAGGAGGAGCGGCGACGGACGGGACGGGCCTCGCCCCCGTCCCCAATAAAGCAAGGGGACACCTACACTACGCATTGAATGCATCTTGTCCTATAATACGAGCGATAAGCTTAGAGCACTGTACGCCTTTCCACCTCCTGTGTGTCACTGTGGCAGCCCCTTCCAACTATAAAAGGATGCCCATAGCATACTGGAGAAGGATTCGGCTCTTTCGAACCACGCACTTACCACAGCTAGTTCGAGAGCTCAAGAACTCTCAGAAATATACCCACCAAAGCAGGACTAGGGTTTTACGCATCCTTGCGGCCCGAACCTGGGTAAACGATCCTTGAGTTGTCTACTAGCCCTGCTCTCCTCGCAACCCTGTGCCCCGGCAACCGTAGTAGGGATTCTTGTGATCCCATAGGTGTCGTTCCACACCGACATCTTTGGCGCGCCAGGTAGGGGGGGTGCAATAGTGAGAATCTAGTCTAATAGTTAGCCAAGCAGTTCTTCGTCGCCATGGCTCCTAAGAAGAAGATGGCCACGGCGATCGGCTCGTTGGGAGCCGAACGGCCCGCGCCGGTGCGGACGAGCAGCGGACCGGTCGCAGACAGGACCCGGGCCGCAGCCCGCGAGCACCAGCATCGCCCAGGCAGTCGGAGCCTAGCGAGCAGCGCCGTTCGCATGCCAGACGACCAGCTACACATCGCCGGATCCAAAGACGGAGCTGGGCCCCCCGTAGGCGGCGCGGGGCTCTCCAGGAGTGTTGCTGTGCCACCCCCGGGCGGTGCAGCGACCTCCAGGACGCCCACACCGGTGACCACCGCGCGCTCTTCCCATGGTGTGCGCGCCGAGCAGCGTCACCATGCCGGTGACCCTGGGCACCGCCGTGAGAAGAGCCATGTGCGTCATCCGCAAGATGAAGGGGTTCAGCACACTCGCTGAAGCGCTGGCGAAAATGGCACGCAGCTGCTGGGTCGTAACGGAGCTCCTTCTAATGTAGTTAGAAGTCGAAGCGCGCCGCGATCCACGTAGCTGTCACCGCCGCCCACGCCAGCGGAAGCTTTGGCGCGCGCGCAGCTGCTCCTCGACTTCCCTCGTGCTGCGGAGAAGCTCGACGAGTGGAGGGCCACCATCCGAAGCCTCGTCGCCATCGCAAACAAAGACGATCCGCGACCAGCGGGGCCCTCGGGTCGGCGCTCCACCGAGCCACCACATGCTGGCGCTGGGAGGACCGGGGGAGTTGCGGCCACGGTGCACTCTCCTCCTCCTCGCCAGCCGCCGCGGGCGGGGGCCCGTCGTGACGACGCTTGCGATAACATCTCCATAGCGTCGTCCGACCCGCGGACCCTCCGCGACCAGCGCCAGGTCCTTCGGGAATGAGCTCACGAAGACGCTCGAACCACCGTCGAGCGCCGGCGCGAAATGCGCCGCTAGTCGGACAAGCGGGCGGGACCCGCTATGGACCACCCGACACCGGGGGGCTCCGGCGGCCTACCTTATGAGGTGGGCTGCCCGGCCTTTACCAGTGAGCTGCGACAGTTCCAGTGGCCGTCCCACCGCACGTTCAAACCCAACGTCGGCGAGAAGTACACCGGCAAGACCCATCCGTCCGAGTTCCTCAGCATCTACACCATCGCGATGCAGGCTGCTGGAGCTCGTGATGACAAGGGGCTTGCCAACTATTTCCCGCTGGCGCTGAAGCCCAATGTGATGTCTTGGTTGATGCACTTGCCGGCGGATTCCATTTCTTCCTGGTCGGATCTGTGCCATGAGTTCGTTGGCGCCTTCACGGGAGGCCACCAAGCTCATGGCCAGGCTAGTGATCTGCATATCATTCCCCAGAAGGAAGGTGAGACCCTACGCAAGTACATCCAGAGATTCAGCCGGGTGCAGTACAACATCCCCGACGTTCATCCCGCCGTTGTGATTAGCGCGTTCCACCAGAACGTGCGCAATCGCAAGATGCGCGAAGAGATGGCAATGACCAAAGTTAAGGATGTGGACGAGCTCTACGTTCTGGCCGATAGGTACGCCCGGGCTGAAGAGGGAAGGAAGTACCCCGGCGAAGACGCCGGCGCGGAAACCGACTCGACCGATGAAGACACCGCTACCCCGACGAAGAAGGGCCGGCGTCGCAACAGGAAACGCAAAGGCAAGGCCGTGCTTGTCGTTGAGGGATCTGACGACACCGGTGCCAGCAAGAAGGTCAAGGCAGATGCCCCCGGCAAGGAGATTGCCGGGCGCGCCGCCTGCCAGGCCTTGGCGGCTACCGACAAGCCAGGAAGCTCCGGCAAGCAATACTGCAAGATCCACCGCACCAAGGGCCACGACCTCCAGAACTTCCGGCAAGTCGAGTTGCTTGCTGAGAAGCAAAAGGCTGTGTATGAGAGGCGGGACAAGGAGAAGGACCAGGATGGTGCGGAGGGGTCCAGCAATAAGCGTCGCGGCCAAGGAGGCCGCCCCGGCAAGGACAACCAGCAAGAGAGGCCCGCCCGGGGCCGCGACAAGAAACAAGAAGACGATGATCACGACGAGGATGACGAGTCTGGTGAGCAAGGGTTCTAGAAGGCTACGGAGGCCATGTGCGTCGGTGGCGGTGCCTCGCTGCATACCTCTCATCGCCAGCTCAAGCAGTGGGCGCGTGAGATTACAATAGCAGAGCCGTCGTTCGACGCTCAGAAGCCGCTGAAGTGGTCCAGCACGCCCCTCATCTTTGACGCCGAGGACCACCCTGACCGCACTACCGCGGTCGGGTGTTTGCCATTGTTGGTCTCACCAACAATACACAACTTCAGAGTGAACAAGATGTTGGTTGACAGCGGGGCCGGCATGAACCTGATCTCGCCTGTCGTGATCAAAAAGTTGCAAATCCCTGATGGAGACCTCGAGGAAACGGGCACGTTTCAAGGGGTCAATCCGGGGAGGAGCCAGCCGAAGGGAAACGTCACACAGCCCGTGATGTTTGGAGGAGAGTTGAACTACAGGAAGGAGAGGGTCGTCTTCGACGTAGCCGAGATCCCCTTTCCCTACAACGCGATCCTCAGCCGCCCAGCACTAGCCAAGTTCATGGCGGCGTCACACTATGCCTACAACATGCTAAAGATGCCTGGGCCGTTGACCATCATCTCTGTCCCCTCCAACAAGAAGGGCGCGCTGATCTACGCCGACCAGCTCTACCGGGAAGAAGTTGCAGCGGCTACCGTCAAGGCACCTGCTCCTGCCGCTGAAGTCCCGGGAGGGAAGAAGAAGCCCGGCAAGACCTCTCGCACCCACTCCGGCAAGCGCACCTCCTTGGAGTGTTGTGCTACTGTCGAGGACATGCCAGAGAGCTCTACCGACAAGAGCAAGAGACCCAGGGCCGAGTCACCGCAGACCAAAAAGGTGCCCGTCAAGGAGGATGGCACGGGAGGGGCCTTCACCATAGGCTCCACCCTCGACAGCAAATAGGGAGGCGCGCTCATCACCTTCCTGTTGGCGAATGTTGACGTGTTTGCATGGCAAGCATCCGACATCCCCGGTGTTCCCAGGGAGGTGATTGAGCACCACCTAGCTGTCTGCCCTCACACGCGGCCCGTCAAGCAGAAGGTCAGAAAGCAGGCTCTGGAGAGGCAGCAGTTCATCACAGAGGAGATCAGGAAGTTGGAAGCGGAAGTTTTGGTGAGAGGAGTGCTCCACCCGACGTGGTTGGCCAATCCGGTAGTGGTGCGCAAGGCGAATGGGAAGTGGAGACAGTTCATTGATTACACAGATATCAATAAGGCTTGCCCTAAGGACCCCTTCCCGTTGCCGCGCATTAACCAAATTGTTGACTCCACGGCAGGGTGCGATCTGCTATCATTCCTCGACGCCTACTTAGGCTACCACCAGATCTTCATGACGAAAGAGGATGAAGAGAAGACAGCATTCATCACCCCATGTGGTACGTATTGCTTTTTACAGATGCCTTTCGGGTTGAAGAGTGATGGCTCAACGTTCGCAAGAGCAGTCCAAATTGGTTTTGAACCTTAGCTCCATAGAAATATGGAGGCCTACATGGATGACATAGTGGTCAAAACCAAGGACGGGCCAACTCTTGTGCAAGATCTGGAAGAGACATTTGCTAACCTGCGCAAGATCAACCTCAAGCTGAACCCTGAGAAGTGTGTCTTCGGCGTTCCGTCCGGCAAGCTTCTCGGGTTCTTTGTGTCATAGCGCGGGATCGAGGCAAACCCAGACAAGATCAAGGCTATTGAGTAGACCGAGGCGCCCAAGCGGATCAAGGATGTGCGTCGGCTCACCGGCTGCATTGCCGCCATGAGCCGATTCATCTCCAAGTCCGCCGAGCGCGCCCTTCCCTTCTTCAAAATCTTGAAGAAGGCAGGCCCAATAGAGTGGACCCCAGAAGCCGAGGCAGCACTGCAGGATTTGAAGAAATACCTTTCCTCCACGCCAATACTGGTTGCGCCTAAACCACAAGAGTCATTGCTGCTGTATCTGGCGGCGACGAATCAAGTGGTCAGTGCTGCACTGGTGGCACAGAGGGAGGTCGACGAGGAGGCAGCAATGGCGGCCAAACCAGCGGATGGCAAGCCAAAGATTCCCCCGGCAGGGCCTGGTGCCAACGAGGTGCGGCCCCCGGCAGAGTCTGATGCCACCAAGGCAGTACCTGCGCAGTCGAGTGAGGTGGTGCCGAAGAAGAAGATGATGCAGCACCCGGTTTACTTTGTCAGCTCCCTCTTGCAGGGGGCTAGGTCGAGGTATTCCGGCGTGCAAAAATTGCTGTTCGGCCTCCTTATGGCTCGAGGAAGCTGCGTCACAACTTCCAAGCCCACGAGATCACTGTCGTCACCCGCCTCCCGTTGCAACGGATACTGCACAACCCAGACGCAACCAGAAGGATTGTGGAATGGGCCTTGGAGCTATCAAGCTTCGGTTTAAGACTTGAAAGTACCTCGACAATTCAGAGCAGAGTCTTGGCGGAGTTCATCGCAGAATGGACCTCGACGCCTGACGAAGAAATCCAAGAGACCACTCTCCCCGGCAAGGAAGTAGACCATGACTGGATCATGTACTTTGATGGGGCTTTCTCGCTGCAAGGCGCCGGTGCCGGTGTGCTGCTCGTCGCACTCACCGGGGAACACCTCAAGTACGTGATCCAGATGCACTTCCCCAGGGGGATGTCCACCAACAACACTGTTGAGTACGAGGGATTGCTTGCCGGTCTCAGGATCGCGCCAGACATCGGGGTTAAGAAGCTCATCATCAGGGGTGACTCGCAGCTCGTTGTCAGGCAGGTCAACAAGGATTATCAGAGCCCATTAATGGAAGCTCACGTAGATGAGGTGAGGAAGCTGGAGGAACGCTTTGACGGTATCCAGGCGGAGCACGTCCCCCGAGCGGAGAACGACATTGCCGATTACCTGTCAAACCGTGCCGCATTCAAGCTACCTGTGGAACCAGGTACCTTTTTGCTCCGGTTAACTCAACCATCCGTCGAACCATCAGCGGGGCAGAACAAGCGGAGGAAATCAGGTCCCAGCAAGTACATTCCTACTGAGCCCCCTGGGGCTGCCGGCAAGGGTGCTGCCGCAGACGCTGAGCCTGCCCAAGAGCAACTGGCTCCGGTGGGGCGTCAAGCCCTGGCCGTAGAGACAGCCGCTCCCATGGCGGAAGAGATGCCTTTGGTCCTTGCCGTCGAGCCCCAGGCTCCGGCATGGGCACAACATACCGTCCAATTCCTCCAAACAGGGGAGCTTCCTGAGGAGTAGGAAGAAGCGGAGAAAGTAGCCCGTCGGTTCGCCCTGTACCAGTTCGTCGATGACGTCCTGTACCGGAGAAGGCCGAACGGTGTGAAACTCAAGTGCATCCCCCGGGAGGAAGGACTGGAGCTGTAGGCAGAGATACATGGAGGCATATGTGGCTCCCACATAGGGTCGAGGGCCCTTGCCGGGAAGGCGTTCCGGCAAGGTTTCTTCTGGCCCACCGCCCTCCAGGATGCGACGGCACTAGTAACCAAGTGTGAAGCATGCCAGTTCCATTCAAAGAAGCTTCATCAACCAGCTCAAGCCCTTCAAACAATCCCTCTCTCCTGGCCATTCTCGGTCTGGGGGCTCGATATACTGGGCCCTTTCCCCGCGCTATCGGGGGCTTTCAGTACTTGTACGTTGCAATCGACAAGTTCACAAAGTGGCCGGAGGTGGAAGCAGTGAGGATGGTGACTGCTCAGTCAGCTGTCAAGTTCTTCAAACGACTGGTCTGCCGTTTTGGTGTGCCAAACAGAGTCATCACCAAGAACGGCACACAGTTCACAAGCCACACATTCATGCAGTACATCCAAGACCTCGGCAGCAAGGTCTGTTTTGCTTCCGTGGCACATCCACGGAGCAACGGCCAAGCTGAGAGGGCAAATGCTGAAGTGTTGCGAGGCCTGAGAACGAAGACCTTTGACAAGCTGCACAAGAGTGGAATGCGCTGGATTGATGAGTTGCCGGCGGTTCTTTGGTCGATCAGAACGACGCCAAATCGAGCCACCGGCCAGACACCTTTTGCCCTGGTATACGGGGCAGAAGCAGTTCTCCCCATGGAACTCATATACGGGTCACCTCGAGTGCTCGCTTATGATGAGCTTGAGCAAGAGCCGTTGCGCCAAGATGACGCGACGCTCCTTGAGGAAGATCTTCTTCGGGCGGCTATGAGAGCAGCACGCTACCAGCAAGCCTTGCGCCGCTACCATAGCCGCAAGGTTCATGCCCGAAGCTTTGAGGAAGGCGACCTTGTTCTTCGGCGCGTTCAGTCGGACAAGAATTCCAACAAGTTGATGCCGAAGTGGGAAGGCCCTTATCGGGTAATACGAGTCACCAGGCCTGGCGCAGTCCGCCAGACCGAGGACGCCGTCCCAGTGAGCAACTCCTGGAACATTGAGCATCTTCGCAAGTTTTACCCGTAAGGGGCGCGGCTTGCCGGGCCTCCCGGCAAGCCACCTTTTGTACAAGCTTTGCCGGCAAGGCATGTGACCCTTTGTACAGAGCCAGGCGCAGACCCTGAGCATAAGTAAATGAAGCGCTGGCGCCCTAAGTCATAGCATGCATGCTAGGTCAAGTCTCTTCCTTGGTTAGGGTTGATAGTGCTCAACAGCGACTAACCACTAGCTTAGAGGTCGAGTGCGCGTCTATCTGTTTCTCTTCTGTCCTCTTTTGGTTTGCAGGGCACATGAGCACTTCTACTGAGCTACTTGGAAGAAAGAAAACGGACCGGCGTCCCGACCCCGGCAAACCAGAGTTGCCGGGGGCTGCAAGCACAAGGATCCAACCGCGGCAAGATGAGATTGCCGGGGGCTGCAGATCCAGATAAGTCTTTTATCCTCTGTCATGCATTTCGGAGCCGCACTGGGGTATGTGAAACCTCGTTTTTATCTCTAGGTTGACGTGCTACCCTTTTTCCTATACCTAAGGATTATTTCCTAGGTCCAGATTTGGTTGTAGCCGCGGCGGCAAGGAGGTAAAACGAGGAGCCTAAAGCCCACCTCATCCCTGCCTCCGCCAAGAGCGCTGGAACGATCGAGTGGAGTGGGGGGACGGCAAGGCCTGTTGCCGGGCGAAAAACGTTTATCTTAAACAGTAACAAGGATCCGCTCCTTGTCGCGGGATTTACCCACGAACGAAAAACCCGGAAAACATCCCTTTTTCATTAAAAACATCCCATACAGGTACAGTTCGTGCGAGATGAAAAACATGAGCAAGGGGATTACAAGTTTTAAATTTAACAAAGGCCCGCAGGCTTATAGATTAAAAAGAGATAAGGTGCCCGTGAACCCTTTCTTGTCCCTCTCCTCAGGAGGCAGGTCGAGGAGGCGAGAGGGCAAAAGGGGCGCCTAGGCGAGCTACGAGCAGCAGAAAGCACCAAGAGAACACCTCGGTGGCCGCCCACAGGCGGGCCGGTGATGACGGTGCCGGGAAAGGAGCTGGAAGACGAGGCGGCAGGACCGGCAATATGCGATGAAGGCGTCGGTGCCCGCGTACTCCGAGTTGACGGCCTTGCCGCCCGCCCTCTTCCTCTTCCGCAGCCTCCCGACGCCAGCCACCCAAGGAGACGGCCCCGAGAAGTTCAAGGAGCTGGCCCCACCCCCGGCAAAACCCTGCCGGAGGAGCGGCCAGGTGCAGATGCTTCTGCTACCGCACCCGCCTAGGCGCGGGGCATCCGACGCCTAGTCGCACTCGTCCCCACTGTCCTCCTCGTCACTTTCGCTCGAGGAAGAGCTTCCATCGTCGGAATCTCCATCAGAGGAGCTCTCCAATCAGCATTTCAGGCGAGTTCCAAACTCTCCGAAGACCTTGACGGAGAGCAGGCCGTCCTCCATTAATTTGAAGTAGAGGACGAGCCCCGCCGTCAGGCTGTGGATGCGGGCAAACGTCTTCCATCCACGGCGGAGGTACATAACCCGAGGAGCCGGGAAGTCGACGTCGACCCGTGTGCCCCCGTTCCCACAGCCCCTCATGTGCAAGCTGAGGGTCTGGGGCGGGTCACGCTGCATCACCCGAGCAAACGGGGCAGGGAGACGAAGACGACGACGCGGAGGCCGGCGCAGCATAATGAAGAACTTGCAAGGCTGGTCTTCAACATGGCCCTCCATCGGGAAGGGCATCATTGGCGGGGGCAAGGTCGGCGCGCCGCCCTGTCCTCCTCTTCCCCGAGCGCTACGGCCTCTGCCCCGGCCTCGCCCCCTTCCCCTCACGGCCAGCTCCACCACCGCGGGCTCAGGAGGAGGAGGGACGCGTTGTCGAGCGGCGACCCTCGCTGCCACCGTCGAAGGACCAGGATTCCC
This sequence comes from Triticum aestivum, assembly GCF_018294505.1. NCBI lineage: Eukaryota > Viridiplantae > Streptophyta > Magnoliopsida > Poales > Poaceae > Triticum > Triticum aestivum. The sequence goes on along the minus strand of NC_057805.1, from coordinate 125,087,748 downwards.
TTTCTCCATGGTGAGTGAAAGGAAGAAGCAGAAGCAAGATGAGATAGATGACAGAAGAGTGCGGGACACCACCCCCCTTCCCCCTCCTTATAAAGGAGTGGGGTCGGGGCTCGACCGCCCCGTTCGGCCAATCCAGCCACCAGAGGCGCGCGGAATCGGGGCCGACCCACTGCCCCAACCAGCGACGGCCCGGTTTCCCGCCCCCGCCGCTTGCTACCCCAAGTGCATGGCAGACGCGTGGCGGACGTGCAGAACCGAGGGGACGGGCGAAGTGACCTCTCCCCACCCCGTGATCGTGGGGAGTGGACGCCTTGAAGACCGCGCCCCGGCCCTGTTCAGTAAATGAGCCGCGCCTCCACGCCTCCCTCTATTTACGGGGAAGGCGCGAGCCGCCTCTTTACTGTGATGTGACGTATGCGTGTGAAAACCGCCCCATGCATGCCGCCCACATCACGCACACCCCTCCACGCCGCGCCGCGCGCGCGGGTCATGGGAAGTGAAGCGCGCGAAGAGTCTTACCACGGTAAAAACTGCCCCACCTGCCCGCGCACCGTTTTGGGCCTGGCCCAACAACGTGTCGCGCTTATGTGTGGCCCAGGCCCGGGGGCTCCTGTCGGTGTACAAAAATAGGGGCACGCTTTTGTACCCCTTTACCTGTGCACGGGCAGTCGGAGCCGCGCCCACGACCGCACCACGCAGAGCAGGGGAGGTGAGCTAAGGTAAGACCGAAGCCTAAGACAATCAAAGCAACGCCAAGGCCAAGACCACAAAGAGCAGAGGGACGAAGCAGGTTCCCCCGGCAAGAACCTTACCGGGCGGCCTCAGCGGCCCCGGTAAGACCCTTGCCGGGACAGCTCGCCCCACACCAACAGAGCGAGCCACCCTTGAGCCCACGGCCCCCAACGCCGTCATCAACATGGGGCCAGGTCTCGGGAAGGCACCTCTGTGGTGGCATGCAGATCTTTGAGAAGACATATTCAAGATCAGACGAGGATTAGAAGACGACGATCCTCGGCAAGATCCTTGCCGAGGAAGGCCACCAGACCCTCGGCAAGATCCTTGCCAAGGACAACAATGCGCCACGGCAATACCCTTGCCGGGCCACCCAGCAAGGCCCTCGCCAAGGACACCAGCGGGGCCACCGCCAGGCCTGCGCCAACCAAGCTTCCACTATTCACATGCAGCTGCCAGCCCAACCAGCTGGGCAGGCACCTGCGTGGTAACATGCAGCTCCCAGGCCAACTCATCGAGCGCCTGCATGGCGGCATGCAGATCTTCGTGAAGGCTCCACCACCGTGCCACCTCAGCTGCCTGGCTGCTACATGGCACCATGCACCTCACTGGCCAGGGCGCGTGTCAAGACGAGGAGGAGCGGCGACGGACGGGATGGGCCTCGCCCCCGTCCCCAATAAAGCAAGGGGACACCTACACTACACATTAAATGCGTCTTGTCCTGTAATACGAGCGATAAGCTCAGAGCACTGTACGCCTTTCCACCTCCTGTGTGTCACTGTGGCAGCCCCTTCCAACTATAAAAGGAGGCCCATAGCATACTGGAGAAGGAATCGGCTCTTTCGAACCACGCACTGACCACAGCTAGTTCGAGAGCTCAAGAACTCTCAGAAATACACCCACCAAAGCAGGACTAGGGTTTTACGCATCCTCGCGGCCCGAACCTGGGTAAACGATCCTTGTGCTGTCTACTAGCCCTGCTCTCCTCGCAACCCTGCACCCCGGCAACCGTAGTAGGGATTCTTGTGATCCCATAGGTGTCGTTCAACACCGACAGAGAGGACCTGGTGCGTTGATGTCGTCGATGATTTTCTCAATCAGCACTTCATTTGCAACGCGAGGTTGACTAGGTTGACAACATTGATTGGGCTCAGCATTTTCTTCAAAGCCATTTTCCTCAGATGCACCAGCATGATTTTCTTCATGTTCCGGAATGACTTCTTCAGCTGATTCTTCAGTGGGAATGACATCCTCAGTAGCCTTGAAGTTGATGGATTCCTCAGGTGACATTTCATCTAGCACTGGAGGTAGGTGCTCTCTTTGTGAGTTGTTAGTTTCATCAAACCACACATCTACAGTTTCAACAACCTTGTGGTGAAAGGTGTTGAAGACTCTATAGGTGTGCGAGTCCTTTCCGTAACCAAGCATAAAACCTTCATGTGCTTTCGGTGCAAATTTAGAATTGTGATGAGGATCTCTAATCCAACATTTAGCACTGAAGACTTTGAAATAACTCACATTGGGTTTCTTCTCAGTGAGGAATTCATATGAGGTCTTTTTGAAGAATTTGTGAAGATATACCCTGTTGATGATGTGTCATGCAGTATCAATTGCCTCAGGCCAGAAGTGAAGAGGTGTCTTGTACTCATCAAGCATAGTGCTAGCCATCTCAACAAGAGTCCTATTCTTGTGCTCCGCGACGCCATTCTGCTGAGGAGTATAAGGGGCAGATAACTCGTGAGTAATACCAAGTTCATCAAGATAGTCATCAAGCCCAGTATTCTTGAACTCGGTCCCATTTTCACTCCTAATGTGCTTGATCTTCACACTGAAGTTTGTTGAAGCCCTCAAGGAAAATCATTTGAAGACTTCCTGCACTTCAGTTTTGTAAGTGATAATATGCACCCATGTGTAACGAGAGTAGTCATCAACAATAACAAAGCCATATATAGATGCTGCATTTGTGAATGTGGCATAGTGAGTAGGGCCAAAGAGATCCATGTGAAGCAATTCAAATGGACGAGTGGTAGTCATGATAGTCTTTGAGGGATGCTTGGACTTGGTCATCTTTCCAGCTTCACAAGCTCCACATAGATGGTCCTTGAGGAATTTGACACCCTCGATGCCAATGACGTGCTTCTTCTTCGCGAGTGTGTGTAAGTTCCTCATGCCAGCATGACCTAGTCGTCGATGCCATAACCAGCCTTTTGAAGCTTTTGCAAGTAGACATGTGGTAGGCTGTGGTCCTGCAGAGTAATCAACAACATACAAGTCTCCTCTCCTAAAGCCTTCGAAGACTTTGGAATTGTCAGGTTCCATGAGTACAATGCAACGATATTTGCCAAAGACAGCAACCATCTCAAGATCACAAAGCATTGAGACAGACATGAGGTTGAATCCTAAGGACTCGACAAGCATGACTTTGTCCATTTGTCGATCCTTTGAGATCGCAACCCTACCTAGATCCAATACCTTGCTTTGCCTTTGTCAGCATAGGTAATATGCTTCAGATGTGATGGAGATAAAGCAGTGTCCATCAATAAGGTCTTATCACCAGTCATGTGGTTTGTACATTCACTATTGAGGACCCACTCAGTAGCTTTGGGTTGATCATCCTGCAGATGAATTAGTGCATCTTACAAACTCATATACTTCATCAGTGAAGAATATGACATCAAATTCATCAGATTAAATTTCATCAAGGAGTACAACAAATATAGCAGTATAAGGACATGAGAAATGAGTAATCATTTCTTCATGATTATCTTGCATCCTTTCAAGCATATTCAGGTCTCCATCAAAATCATCAGACGTTCAAGTTCGTCTGGAGACCCGACCCTGCATAAGAGATTAGTTATTTTTCTTCACCACCCACATCTGGAGGGGTGGCAAAGAGTTCATCATTCCGTGAGCTCCATGAGAGAAAGGTGGCATAGAAGCTAGTGCACTTTGTTTCATAGAAGAGGGGTTAGAGTAAGCATATGAATAAGCAGAGAAATTCTTCGAGGACTTATGAACATAATGATTTGAAGAATAATGCACATATTCATAGCCCTTAGATTTTCCCTGCGACACAAAAGTGTTAGCACGATGATGATCATATGAGGATTTGGATCCATATGAGGAATTTGATCCACGTGATGAATTTGGTCCATATGAGGACTTGGATCCATATGATGACTTTGGTCCATATGAAGAGTTTGATCTGGGGTTCTTATTCTTCACAAGTGGTGTCATGATGACATTCACCTGAAGACTTTCAAGGCACCTTTTGGGAACCCAGATTTTCTTCATAGGGGGACCGTACCTGCAGTTAGTTCCAACATAACTAGCAAATACTTCACCATTCTGATTTTTGAATAGTTTATAGTTGGAGTCAAATGACTCATCAGATGAATATGAAGATTCACATGTAAAGCCAGATAAAGTGGATGGATCTACAGGAGGTCCTTTTGCAGCAACCCATGTGGTTTTGGGATACTGCTCATGTTTCCAGTAGGTCCCATCAGCATTGAGTTTCCTCTCAAAGGCAATGCCCTCTTTCCTAGGGTTCCTGTTGAGGATCTGCTTTTTAAGCACATCACAAAGAGCCTAATGCCCTTTGAGGCTTTTGTACATGCCTGTCACATACAATTCCTTCAGCCCTGCATTATCGTTAGTGATACCTGTGATATCCCCAAATGAGGAATTTGTGACCACATAGACAGTTGAAGAATTTGCAGCAATAAAGCATTTGAACTTTTAGGTGAAGAATTAGTAGATTCACGTTCAATGCATTTCAAACATGGTGGAATGAATTCATCCTGAGCGGAACTTATCTGTTGAGCAAGCAATGAATCATTCTTCTTCTGAAGATCTTCATAACTCACCCTTAGATTTTCGAGATCTTGCTTTCTCTGAACAAATTCATAAGAAAGCTTCTCATGATCAGCTAAGAGAGTGTTATAATGACTCTGAAGGTTATCAAACTTAGACTGAAGTCTCTGAAGATTTTCAGTTAGAGTTTGAGTTCGATCCATTTCTTCACCCAACAGGTCATCGCTTTTGTCTAACAGATTTTGAACCTTTTCAAAAGCATTTTGTTGTTTGACAGCAATCTTAGGAAGTTTGAAATAGCTGGGTTTGAGATTTTCATCAGATTCATCCTCACTTGATTCAGAGGAGGGATATTTGAGTACCTTGGCACCTTTTGCCATGAAGCGATAGGTGGGAGCTTAGTCATCGTTCACGTCGTCAGCAGTGTTGGGGAAGTCATTTTCCTCAGTGTTGAAGATGGACTTGGTGATGAAAGCAGTAGCGAGGGCTAGGCTCGCCACACCAGAGTCTGACTCCTCAGATCCCTCTTCCTGCTCATTTTCCTCAAATTCAGCTTCAGAGTCCATTTCCTTGTCGATGAATGCCCGAGCCTTTTTGGAACTGGTCTTCTTTTGAGATGAAGACTTTGAAGATTTTGACGATGAGGACTTTGAAGATTCCTTCTTCTTTGAGTCATCAGAACTGTCATCCTTGTATTTCTTCTTCTTTGATTCTTTTGCCCACTGAGGACAATCAGTAGTGTAGTGGCCAAATTTCTTGCATTTGTGGCAAGTCCTCTTCTTGTAGTCGCGGGATGAGGAATCTGATCTTATGTCATCACCTCTTGAAGATTTTCCAAAGCGACCACGCCTTGAGAACTTCTAGAACTTCCACACGAGCATTGCTAGCTCCTGGCTTATTTCTTCAGGATCACCAAGGCTGCTATCAGAATCTTCTCCTTCAGATTTGGAGACTGCCTTGGCCTTCAGTGCGCGTGATCTTCCATAGCTTGGTCCGTAGAGGTCTCTCTTCTCAGCAAGTTGGAACTCATGAGTATTTAGCCTCTCGAGGATATCAGCAGGATCAAGTGACTTGTAGTCTACACATTCTTGAATCATCAGTGCAAGTGTATCGAATGAGGAATCAAGAGATCTCAGCAATTTCTTCACCACCTCATGGTCGGTGATGTCAGTGGCACCGAGTGCTTGAAGCTCATTTGAGATGTCCGTGAGGTGATCGATGGTTTGCTGAACATTTTCATTGTCGAGTCTTTTGAAGCGGTTGAAGAGATTGCGAAGACGGTCAACTCGAGAGTCACGTTGAGTTGAGACTCCTTCGTTAACCTTGGACAATCTATCCCAGATAAGCTTTCCTTTCTCGAAAGCACTCACCCTGTCGTACTGTAATTTGCTCAGATGGCCACATATGATGTTCTTCGCTTGAGAGTCGAGTTGCTTGAAGCTCTTCACATCAGTAGCGTTCACAGAAGGGGTGATGGAGGGAACGTCATTTTCCACAACGTACCAGAGATTGTTGTCAATTGCCTCAAGATGCATTCGCATCTTATTCTTCCGGTAGGGGTAGTTCGTCCAATCGAAGGTAGGACACCCAGCCGAGACCTTGATCATGCCTGCAGTTGACATAACTAAAACTCCAGGTGGTTAAACCAAAATCACACAGAACAAGGGAGTACCTTGCTCTGATATCAATTGAAAGGCGTTATATCGACTAGAGGGGGGTGAATAGGCGATTTTTACAAATTCATCTCTGAGGAAATTCTGGGTGAGGAATTTCCTAAGCAACGAACTAATAGCAGCAGAATAAGTATTGAGGTGCAAGTGTAACATGGCAGTAACACAGTCATCATAATGAAATGAAACAAGCACAGAGCACAAGTAGCGTGAAAACAGGATAAGCAGGCTGAAGAAAAAGTGACTAAAGAAATAGGATTGAGGAAATTGAGAAAGTCTTTAGTCAAAGTCTTCAAACAGTAACGATCAATTTCATCAACACATGAATGAGGAAATGAAAGGGTTGAGCAAATAGAACCAGTAGCTTGGTGAAGACGATGATTTGGTAGAGCAGTTCCAACTGCTGTGACAGTTGTACGTCTGGTTGGAGCAGCTAGGTATTTAAACCTGAGGACACACAGTCCTCACCGTATTCTTCTTGAGCTAAGATCACACAGACCTCGCCCAATCACTCGTGGTAAGTCTTCAGGTGACTTCCAAACCTTCACAAACTCGGTCATTCGATGATCCACAATTCCTCTTGGATGCTCTATACCATGATGCCTAACCGTCTGGAGGATGCACAGTCCTCAAAGGTAACAAGCGTCGGTTCCACACAGGAACAATCTCTTCAGTGATGCCCAATCACTTTGGGTTTGTAGGTGTTTGGATTTGGGTTTTTCCTCACTTGATGATTTTCGCTCAAAGTCCTCAGAGGATGGGATGCTCTCAATGACAAGTGTCAGTTTCTCTCAGAGAAACCAACCAACTAGTGGTTGTAGGGGGCGGCTATTTATAGCCTAGGGAGCAGCCCGACATGATAAGACATAAATGCCCTTCAATGATATGATCGTTAGGTGGGTAGTATACTTTGGGACAGCTGGCGCGTAGCACAGCAACGGTCGGAAATTTGAGCTCTCAAATTCCTCAGGGCTATCATGTTCCTCACTTGTAGGCAATCCACACTAGCGAATTTCTAACTCCTTAGTCAGGACAAATTCCTCAGAGACTAGAAGATATTCGTCTCTGTCACTGAAGAAATTGACTGAACTTTATGAGATTTCCAATGGCTTCACTCGAAAGGATTGGGTAGGTGTAGGATTTTGAGATGAGCATCACTTGGAAAGTGTTTCCTTAGTTTTACCTCGACCCCCTTTAACAGTACGGTGTTTCCTATGTCTCAAGAAAGAGAAAATGAAACTACGAAAACAAAAGTCTTGGCGCTTCATAATCCTCGCATAAATATCGGAGTCTTCAAGGTCACACCAATTTCCTCACTTTCAAAGTCTTCAACTGAATACATTCAATGTTAGGCGTTGACCTTCATCATAAATATTAAACTCCTCATGGACTTATAGAACATGTCTACACTTACAAACACATTAGTCCCTTAACCTATAAGTCTTCAATACACCAAAACCACTAAGGGGCACTAGATGCACTTACAAAAATCATTATTATTAGTATTGGAAAAATCACATGGCTTGGTATTTTCTTGAGACATCGTGACTACGCAAACAAGATTGCAAGAAAACAAGAGATCTAACGAGAAAAAGGCAAACGGAAAAGAAGGCAAATAAAAAGCAAATATTTTTGTGTTTTTCTGAAAATGTTTTAGAAGTGGGGGAGATGAAAATGAGAGGCAAATGGCAAATAAAGTAAATTGCAAGGAGATGATATTTGTGATTGTGTACCTGATAGATCTCAACATGATCCTTCCCGGCAATTGTGCTAGAAATTCTTCCTGGTTGCTTGTATCTGCATTGGTTATTTCCCAGAAGAGGAGAGGATGATGCAGCATAACAAGGGTAAGTATTTCCCTCAGTTATGAAACCAAGCCAAGGTATCAATCTAGTAGGAGGATCCACCAAACTATGTAAGCAGTACCTTCACACAAATAACAAAAACTTGCAACCCAATGTGTAAGAGGGACTGTCAATCCCTCCTCGGTATTGAGATAGATTAAATTGTATGAGATCGGATAAATAGATCTTGCAAGAAACAAAATAAAATAAATAAAGGAAAAGTGCAGCAAGGTATTTTTGGATTAATAGATCTAAAGCAATATGATAGAAAATAGACCCTGGGGCCATAGATTATGATGGGTACTTGGTAGGCTTGATGTAGATCTTGACTTGGCATAGATCTCCGCGGCAACGGCGCTAGAAATTCTTCCGGCTACTTCTTGAGCTTGCGTTGGTTTTTCCCTTGAAGAGGAAAGGGTGATGTAGCAAAGTAGAGATAAGTATTTCCCTCAGTTAAGAACCAAGGTATCAATCCAGTAGGAGAAGAACGTGCAAATCACCAATACCTGCACAAACAATCAAACACTTGCACCCAACGCGATAAAGGGCACTACAAAAAAATACACTTCCGTGATGATACGTGTTTGTCACAGTAGGTCACGTTTTATGTCATGCATGTACATCCATGACGATTTTATGATAGAATCAGGATAGTCATACCTGTGATGTCGTAGAAGTGTTCCATGACATTACCAAAATTATCATCACGGAAGTGTCCACTTCCATGACGATAAATCGCGTGTAATAGAAGTGCTTTCGTCAAGGGCGACTGACATGTGGCATCCACCGTAACAGGTCGCCGTTAAGCTATCGGGTCCGGTTTTGGATCCGATAACCTGTTAACAGCCCGGACCAATGGGGATTTTCCATGTGTAAAATTCTCATTGGCCGGAGGAAACACGTGTTGGCTCACCGTTGGGACAGATGTCATCCACTCATTGGAGAGGAGGCGCCTATGATACGTCGACACATGGCACGGCCCAACAGAGGCCCATTCCGGTGAAAAGGACGGCCTATTTGACTTGGTCAAAAGGTAACGGGTCGGCCCACGGAAAGCCTATTAACGGCTTGTTCGTATATTGCCCAGTTATGGCCCGCTAACTCCCGGCCCGTTATGACCTATAGGAATTAAGCCCAGTAGCTTCATCTGGGTCGTCCAATATGATTCCAGCCCGTTGTAACTTCCAGCCCATGTATGGCCCATGATGTCTTTCGGCCCATTGAGGCCCTTTGTAACTCTCGGCCCATTAAAGGCCCGAGATGAAACTGGCCCATAATGAACAGTTTATCGCTTTATACCCATTAACGGACCATTATTCCGTCGGCCGTTTCCAGCCCGTGTTAACTTTCGGCCTCCTAAGGGCCCGTTTATTCTTGGGCTCATTTCTAGAATTCGGTTAGTTACGGTCCGTTACTGGCCTGTTCCGTTTGTGGGCCTAATTCAGCCCGTGGTTACATTCGGCCCGTTTGGGGCCCGTTAACCCGTTGGGGTGTTTTCATAGCGTTATCAAATACAACCTATTAGCAGCCCATTATGGTGCACGAATAGTACGGCTCATGTATGGCGAAATGATTATACGCCCCGTAGAAGGCCCATGGATCCTTTGGCCCGTAGAAGACCAATGGATCCTACGACCCATAGAAGACCCATGGATCATACGGCCCATAGAAAGTCCATGGGTCCTACGGCCCGTAGAAGGCCCATGGATCCTACGGCCCGTAGAAGCCCATGGATCCTACGGCCCGCAGGAGGCCCATGGTTACAATAGTCCATGTGTTGCCATGATTATTGTGGCCTAGTTACCAAAAAAATAGGTTATTGTGGCCGCTAGAAAAAACGCGGAAAAAGAACTACAGTGACTACAAGCAAACAACTAAACAAGACAATAAGGAAATTAATAAGCAAGCAACTAACGCTAGCCTATTATAGCTATTACACATATTACATCCACTGGGCATCAAAGTTCGCCACCAGTGCAAATATAGGGAACAAAGCGGCATATTGCATACACTGGCCGTCAAAATTGGCCACCAGTGCAAATAAACGCGGCAGCAAAACAAGTCCATAACTGAAACAACTTCATAAGAGCTCAAGAAACGTTATCTTGGGTATCCACCATGTTGGCAATATGCTTAGCAAGCTTATTAGCTTTGTCCTATTTGGTGCTAAAATCCTCCCATGCTTGTTGTTGCACCAGAAAGTATGCATCTGAATGCTCCAGGGACTTCTGCAGTCCTTCCGCTTCTTGTCGCAGCACAGCTGATCGATGTCTTTCAGCTTGTAGTTGAGACTCAAGAAACCGAACTGATTTAGGCAGTTAGTTTGAATAGCTTGTGCAAGCGGTAGTGGCCAGTAACTCGAACAGTAAACCAAGACAGGACTTTGGGGTTGTCTCACTGCCTTCAAGATAGTTTTCCTTAGCTATTTTATCAGCTTTGTTTGAGACCAACAAGGATGTCTCACGATCCTAAACCTTATCTGCATTACTTCCTTTACCATTTCTTAATAAGGAACTCTTCCCCAATATTCTGTCAGCATTCTAAATGAAGAAACAAGCAGACACATAACAGGTTTAGCATGTACTAGTATATGCAACTCATTTCGGTGAACCAGTTCATTAGCAGGGTGGACAAAATTAAACTACCAAGTCTTCTATTGCCAAGTAGTACATTATAAAAGCATCAAACAAACATATATCTATGTCCTATGGTCATTGCATTGTCTTGCCAAATCAAAATAGAGAGACAGTTCAAATCATATCAGTTCAAGAGAAAGTAGCACTGAAAGAATACAAAGCGTGGAAAACTACATGGCACAACAATATTTCAGATGGGTACCACGGGTCTACATGTACAACAACACTATTGGCCCTGTTGTGACGCTAGTAATGTGCATGATATGAGAAGTCAACTGTATACACAATTGAAATTGAAATCAACAGAGCTATTTATAAGAGCAAACATGTTAAAGAAACATGCGTAAACATACCTGTTGTGCCATTGGAGTTTCCATTGGATCGTTCAATTTAAAAATAAGTTTGTATGAGTAAATACGGTGATACAAGAGAAAAGCAGTATGCACGATAGCAATGGAATCTTAAATGAGAACAGTTGTTCTTTAGGTTTAAGCACTTGTTCTACATGAACAGAGTATAGTAAGACACAAGCATATAGTACTTAAAATAAAATGAGCTCATAGACCTTACCACATTCTTGGTTTGGGACCAGTATAGAACAAGGCGTTCCCAGTCATCGTCCAGTAAATGTGTCTCAGGAGAACGTAAGGGAATTTGATGAGTTTCTTTGCGAGTGAAGTACTTTTTCTTCAGGTAATTCCGATACTGCCACCAAGCATTCTTGAAGATAGCAGAGGTATTAGCACAGGTTACCTCATCCTGAGTTTCCAAAACGGTCCTTCTCTATAGAGAAAAATGGGAAAAATTGTTGTATTATAACCATCATGGAGGTAGAATATATGGGACAAAGCAAAGTAATTGCCATGAATAACATTACTTAGACATAACTCCTAGACAAACACCTGCAACTGGCATTTTCCTTCATCTTCAGTATAATATTTCCATGATGGGAAGATACGCACATAGGATTTAACAACATAATATGCGATAGATGCTAAACTATGAATTGCTGGTTGTGCTTCCTCCACGGGAATAGGTGTACTAACTGGTGGAGTTGGGGTTCGTCGTGGTAGTACTGGCGCTTTGGGCACTGGAGCTGCCTTACTAACTGCTCTTGTTTGGGACCTCTGTGGTGGAGATGGTGCTGTGTCAACAAGAACTGGGTTACTATCTGCTGGGGTTTGGGTTAGATTGGGTGAAGCTGGTTCTCTATCCATCGCAGTAGGGTTAAAATCTGCGAGAGTCTGGGTTATGTGTGGTAGGGTTGGTTCTCGTGCATGTACAACGGGGGTGCTATCTCCACCAAGAGGTAGCACTGTTTTATTTGAAGACTGTGTTTTTACTCAGCTAGATACTGCCATCACTCGCTCCAATTCAAATGGCTGATAAACAGGAAACATAGTTGAAAGTACAGACATTGTATGAGAGACAGATGCAATAGATAGTGTGGAAAAAAGAGGGCATGAAATAGTTGACATGTATCTTGTTTAACTAAAATGGATAGCATGACATAATTTCACATATATGATGTCTATCTAAACTGGATAGCATAGCATAACATAAATCAAAGATATGATGACTAACTAAACAGGATCGCATGACATAATTCACATACATTTTATCTAAGTAATCAGGATCGCATGATTTAACTCACAGATGTGATTTATATGCTAAGCAGAGGGCATTCACATATATGATGTCTGAACTAAGAACATGGTGTTGAATATTGTGTATATGATGTCTAAACTATGCAATGCAAGACACCATATGCATGATATGAGCAGTATAACCGTGCCAAGTTAGAGCATACACCTCGGTGGGGGAATAGGGCTGCTCATCTGTCTCTGAATCCATCTCCGATTCTCTATCGGGACCCAGCAAGAGATCTGCTTCGATAGGTAACACTATCTGCTCTTAAGGCCTTGTTTTCACTCCAGATTTTTCCATCACCCACTCAAATGGCTGATTCACAGGAAGAGTAGTTTAATATACAAATATTGTCGACAAATGGAAAGGTAATGAAGAAAAGGATGGGCAAGATATCATTCGAATATATGATGCCTGGTTAAACAAGATGGCATTGCACATTTCACATATATTATGGCTGGCTAAAAGACATGAGACTACATAATTCCCATATATGATATTGAAGCTAAACAGGTGGAATTACAGAACATGTCTAAACTAAGAAGATGACATATATGATGTCGAAATTAGGCACTGCAAGGCAACATATGCCTGATATGACTAACACCATCATGCCAAGTTAGAGCAAACACCTTGGGGGGTAAATAGGAGTGGTCAGCTGCGTCTGAATCCGGCTCAGAACAAATATCTTCCTCTGGATTACAATCTAGAGGGGGGGAGGGTTTGCCATTGAACCCACCATGGAGCGATGTCTGCATGACATTGTATTGCCGCGCAAAACTCTTCTCTTTTTCTCTACATGTTCAGCATGACTGTGTACAATATCTGACATGCATACAAAAAAATATAGTGAGATTATGTAAGGAGAGCATGCAGAAATCTAGAGTAATGGTAACAACCAGTGGATGGATCCAAAAATAATGATAGTAGGCTGATGATTGCTTTAATTTAATAAAAAACAGATGATGATTGCTTTACTATTTGTTTCCCACCCAAGATGAACAACATAGGCATACCCTAGGTGAACCAGATATTAGACATAGATACTATTCATTGCTGCCTCGATATGTGCCCCACAACTAATTTAGAAATCAAGTTTGAATATCAATTTGGACCTGACTTGGAGTCTCAGAGGTGAACAGGACAATAATGTAGCAAGTAATATTATGGAGAGCATGCAGAAATCTAGAGTAATGGTAACAACCAGTGGATGGATCCAAAAATAATGATAGCAGGCTGATGATTGCTTTAATTTAATAAAAAAAGATGATGATTGCTTTACTATTTGTTTCCCACCCAAGATGAACAACATAGGCATACCCTAGGTGAACCAGATATTAGACAGTGATACTATTGATTGCTGCCTCGATATGTGCCCCACAACTAATTTAGAACTCAAGTTTGAACATCAATTTGGACCTCACTTGGAGTCTAAGAGGTGAATAGGACAGTAATGTAGCAGGTAATATTAAGCAATGCATAACAAAAGCAAAAACAAAAGAGTGCGACGTCTGTTGTGGACTCGTGTACTCCTCAGGTTCATCTGCTGAGTCGATGATGGTGATGCCTTTGTGGTGGGTGTCGGTGGCAGGGAAGGAGATCTGAGGTGGCAAAAGACGGTCAGGAGTCGTGATGTCTGGTTTGGTGGATGCTTCTGTCGATGGAGCAGCTCAGGTGAGGTACACGACGTCGCGGCAGGAGCAGGACAAACCACACAAAGTTTTCTTTGACACCTACCTGTAACTGAAGTAATTCTGTAAGGGCTCATTTGGCTTCCATGATTCTAAAAACGCAGGGATAGGAGGAAAAACACCGGAATAGGTTAGGAATGCACATGGGATACAGAGCATTTGTGAACATAGCATTTCTGTCTACTTGGGTGTTTGGTTCACAGGAAATGGAGGAGCAGAGGAATGCAAAGAAACATGGCCAAAATAAAGTGAAACCATATGAAAGCGTGTACAGGTAGAATGTTATTCTGTCACTAATGCACTTAGTCTTGTTTTCATGCATAGGATTTTGAAAAGTAGGTCCAGGTGGATGTTTTGCTCCGTTACTTTCAACAAAATGCATGAATAATTGAATAGTAGAGTGCCATACGAAAATTTCCTATTGATATGTTTTCCCATTGAACCAAAATAGCCCTAATGGATCGACATGAATGTAGAGTAATAAGTGATGCGACAACTGTACAAACTCTTTGCCGTAGCCATGTCGACCTCTGCATCATTGGGTTGGTCAGTGAAGAAGTTGAGGCAAAGGTGGCTGTCAGAGGTGTGGAGGAAGATCTGAGGAATCTATAAACGGCGTCCAGGGCACTGCTCTGTTGTGATGGATCGTTCCATCGTTTGGAGCAGCTCCGGTGAGAAGTAAGACGTCGAGGCTAAAGCAGCACAAGACATACATCGTTAATCTCAAGTGGGATTCTAATAGCATCTCCTATAGATGATGTCAAATACATTACCAAAAAGAGATAGATGTAAAATTTACATCACCAAAACCCACCCGACTACAACAAATGAGGTCAAAGCTGTTGACTCTGAACTTAAATGTCGAAACTGAAATTTACTCTGGAATCTGAATGTTACTTCCGTGATGATACGTGTTTGTCATAGTAGGTCACGTTTTCTGTCATGCATATACATCCATGAAAAATTTATGACAGAATTAAGATAGTCATACCTGTGTTGTCGTAGAAGTGTTCCATGACATTACCAAAATTATCATCACGGAAGTGTCCACTTCCATGACGACAAATCGCGCGTCATGGAAGTGCTTTCGTCAAGGGTGACCGACACGTGGCATCCACCGTAACGGGACGCCGTTAAGCTATCGGGTCTGGTTTTGGATCCGATAACCCGCTAACAGCCCGGACCAATTAGGATTTTCCACGTGTAAAATTCTCATTGGCCGGAGGAAACATGTGTTGGCTCACCATTGGGACAGATCTCATCCATTCATTGGACAGGAGGCGCCTATGATACGTCAACACGTGGCACAACCCAACAGAGGCCCATTCCGATGAAAAGGCCGTTTGTTTGACTTGGTCAAAAGGTAATGAGCCGGCCCACGGAAAGCCTGTTAACGGCCTGTTCGTATATAGCCCAGTTACGGCCCGCTAACTCACGGCCCGTTATGGCCTATCCGAATTAAGCCCAGTAGCTTCATCTGGGCCTTCCAATATGATTCCAGCCTTTGTAACTTCCGGCCCATGTATGGCCCATGATGTCTTTCGGCCCATACGAGACCATTTGTAACTCTTGGCCCATTAACGGCCCATGGTGAATCAGGCCCGCAATGAACAGTGTACCCCTTTATACCCATTAACGGCCCATCATTCCATTGGGTCGTTTCCAACCCGTGTTATCTTTCGGCCTTCTCAGGGCCCATTTATTCTTGGGCTCATTTCCAGCATTTGGTTACTTACGGCCCGTCATTGGCCTTTTCTACGTGTGGGCCAAATTCAGCCCGCGGTTACAATCGGCCCGTTTGCGGCCCGTTACTCCGTTGGGCCGTTTTCATAACGTCATCAAATACGGTCGATTAACGACGGCCTGTTATTGTCGGCACATGAACGAACGATTCCAAATCTAGCCCGTTTACGGCCCATAATGCGGTCTGTTATCTGCCCATGTTTGGCCTATCGATCATACAGCACGTAGAAGGCCCATTGATGCAACGGCCCGTAGAAGGCCCATTGATGCTACGGCCCGTAGAAGGCCCATTGATGCTACGGCCCGTAGAAGGCCCATTATTTCTACGGCCCTAAGAAGGCCCATTGTTCCTATGGCCCGTAGGAGGCCCATGGTAACTACAGTAAATATGTAGCCCATGGTTATTGTGGCCTAGTTTTGAAAAATATGTTATTGCGGCCACTAGAAAACCGCGGAAAAAGCTGCACTGACTACAAGCAAACAAATAAACAAGACAACAAGGAAATAAATAAGCAAGCAACTTACGATAGGCTATCACGGCTATTACACATATTACATCCACTGGGCATCAAAGTTCGCCACCAGCGCAAATATAGGGAACAAAGCAGCATATCATATACACTGGTTGTCAAAGTTGGCGACCAGTGCAAATAAACGACGCAGCAAAACAAGTCCAGAACTGAAACCACTTCAGAAGAGCTCAAGAAACAATATCCTGGGTACCCATAATGCTGGCAAGATGGTTAGCAAGCTTATTAACTTTCTCTTGTTTGGCGCTTAAATCCTCCAGCACTTGCTGTTGCACCAGAAAGTATGCATGTGAATTCTGCAGGGACTTCCTCAGTCCTTCGGCTTCCTATCGAAAAGCATCTGATCAATGTCTTTCAACTTAAAGTTGATACTCAAGAAGCCGAACTGATTTAGGCAGCGATTTCGAAGAGCTGGTGCCAGCAGTAGTAGCCAGTAACTCGAACACTACATCAAGACAGGACTTTGGGGTTGTCTCAGTGTCTTCAATATAGTTTTTATCAGCTTTCTTGGAGACCAACAGGGATGTCTCACTATCTTGGACCTTATCTGCATTACTTCCTTTACCATTGCATAACGGGGTACTCTTCTCCAATATTTTATCCGCATTCTAAAAGAGAAACAAACAAACACATCACAGGTTTAGAATGTACCATATGAAACTCATTTTGGTAAACCAGTTCCGTAGTAAGGTGGACAGGATAATAGCATGAAACAAACATATATCTATGTAGTATGGTCACTGTATGGTCTATATCATTCTAGTTTATGTTGCCAAATCAAGATAGATACAGTTTGATTCATATCTATTTAAGACAAAGCAGCATAGACAGAATATAAGTGTGGGAAACTACACAGCAATAACAACACTTGTAATGTGCATGGCATGAGAAGATAACTGTTTATTCAATTGAAACTGAAATCAACATAGAGCAAGTTACAACAGCAAACACGTTAAAGAAACAGGTTTAAAACATACATGTTGCGCCATTGGAGTTTCAATTGCATCTTTCAATTTGAAATTAGTTGGTATGAGTAAATACTGTGATGCAAGAGCAAAGTAGTATCAACCATAGCTACGGAACCTGACCTGAGAACAATTCTTCTTCTGCTTTAAGCGTTGACTTGGGGTTCGGAGTGGTGGTCCTTGTGCTTTGGGCATTGCAGTTGCCTTACTAACTGCTCGTGTTTGGGTGCTCTGTGGTGGAGACGGTGTTGTGTCAACTGGAACTGGGTTACTATCTGCTGGGGTTGGGGTTAGAAGGGTGTAGCTGGTTCTCTGTCCAACTGGGTAGGGGTTCAATCTGCGTGAGTTTGAGTTATGTGCGGTGGGGCTGGTTCTTGGGCAAGTACAACCGTGGTTCTATCGGCATCAACAGGTAGCACAATCTTTTTTGAAGACCATGTTTTTACTCCCACAGATACTGCCATCACCCCCTCTGATTGAAATGGCTGATAAACAAGAAAAGTAATTGAATGTACAGACATTGTAAGATAGACAGGTGCAATGGATAGTAGGGTAGAAAACAGGGCATGAAATAATTGACATTTATGTTGTCTAACCAAACAGAATAGCAGGACATAATTTCACATATATGATGGCTAATTAAACAGGATAGCATGACACAATTTGAAATTTATGATGGCTAACTAAACAGGATAGAATGACATAATTCAAAATATGATGACTATGTAAACAGGATGAGATGATGTAACTATATTATGTCTTTAGAAAATGGGTTGGCATGCCATAATTCAGATACATGCTGTCTATGTAAACATCATGGCATGATATAATTCAAATATATGATTTATATACTAAGCAAGTTAGCAGAGGGCAATCGCATATATGATGTGTCAACTAAGGAGATGGCATTCAATATTGTGCATATGATGTAAAAACTAAGCATTGCAATACAACATATGCATGATATGAGTAATATAACCCTGCCAAGTTTGAGCATACACCTTAGGGGGATAATAGGACTGGTCATCTGCCTCTGAATCGTCCTCTAAAGAGCTATCTGTAACCAGCAAGATATCTGCTTCAGCAGGTAGCATTGTCTGCTCTAAAGACCTTGTTTTCACTCCAGATTTCTCCATCACCAATCCAAATGGCTGATGCACAGGAAGAGCAGTTGAATATACAAACATTGTCGACAAATGCAACGAGAAATACAAAAAAGGATGGCATGATAAAATTCACATATATGACGCTTGGCTAAACCGCATGGCATTGCATAATTCACATATATAATGCCTTGCAACAAGATAACATTGCATAATTCACATATATAATGTCTTGCAACAAGATGGCATCACATAATTCACATATATGGTAATTAGACACTAAACAGGTGGCATTCACACAAAGCATGTCTAAACTAAGGAAATGACATAGCAATGCAAGATACCATACGCACGATATGAGCAGAAACCTACCAAGATAGAGCATGCACCTGGGGGGGAATAGGACTGGTCATCTGTCTCTGAATCCTCCTCTAAGGAGCTATCCGTAACCAGAAATACATGCACTTCGTCAGATAGCATTGTCTGCTCTGAAGACCTTGTTTCCACTTCAGATTTTTCCATGACCGTGCCAAATGGCTGATGCACAGGAAGAGTAATTGAATGTACTAAAATTGTTGACAAATTTAACATTTAATAAAAAATTGATGGGATGATATAATTCACATATAAGATGACTGGCTAACCAGGGTGGCATTGCAAAATTCACATATATGATGCCTGGCTAAACAAGATGGCATTGCATGATTCACATATATGATAAAGAAACTAAACAGATGGCGTTCACACAAAGCATGTCTAAACTAAGCAGATGACATATTTGATGTATCCAGTAAGCAATGCAAGGCACCATATGCATGATATTACCAATATCAGCATGCCAAGTTAGACCGAAGTCCTCTGGGGGTAAATAGGAGTGGTCTTCTCCTTCTAAATCCCCCTCAGAATAGTTATCTTCCTCTTGATTACGATCTGAAATGGGTGGAGGGGGGCTGCCTTTGCGCCCACCATGGAGCGACGTCTGCATGAAATTTTATTGCCATGCAAGGCTCGTCTCTTTTGCTCTACATGTTCAGTTCCATTGTGTACAATAACTGACATGCATAGGAATAAAACATAGTGAGATTATGTAAGGAGTGCATGCACAAATCCAGAGTGATGGTAGCAAACTGTGGATAGACGCAAAACCTATGATAGCAGGTAGATAATAGCTTTAGTTAAAAAATACAGATAATGGCTCCTTTAATGTTTGTTTGCACCCCACATGAAACTCATAGTAGACACCTGAGATTAACCAGATAGTAGACAAATAGTACTGATTGCTGCCCCAATATGTACCCCACAACCATTTAAAAACTCAAGTTTCAGCATTAGTTTGGACCTGACTCGCAGTCTAATAGATGAACACGACGATAAAGTAGCATGTCATCATATTAAGCGATGCATAACGTAAGAAGACACGGAAGAGTGCGACCTCTCTTGCGGACCCGTGTAGTCCTCAAGGTCATCTGCTCAGTTGAGGATGGTAATGCAGTTGTCGTGGCTGCCGGCAACGGGGAAGAAGATCTGAAGCGGCGAAAGAAAGTTTGGAGAGCGGATCCCTGCTGTGGTGAACCCTTCTGTTGTTGGAGCAGCTGAGCTGGGGTGGAACACAGCGCAGCAGGAGCAAGAAAAACCACACAAGGTTTTCTTTGACACATATCTGTAACAGAAGTAATTGTGTAAGGGCTTCTTTGAATTTGAGGATTCTAACAGTGCAGGGATAGGAAATAGACAGGAATAGGATAGGAATGCACGTGCAAAACAGACAATTTAAAAACACAGGAGTTATGCCAATCCAGGTGTTTGATTCACAAGAATTGGAAGATCACAGGATGCAAAGAAGCAAGGTGAGATTAAGTCAAACCACAAGAACATGTACGGTTATAATGCTATTATGCTACTATCTCTTAATCTTGTGCTTCATGAATAGGGATTTGAAAAGGAGGACAAGTGGAAATTAAAATTCATATGGTTTTTCTTTCAAGGAGACACTAAAGGTACAAATCCTACAGTTTTCCTTTGCTCCATTCCTTTGAACCAAATTCATGAATAGCAGTACCATAGGAAACTTTCCAATTCCTATGTTTTTCCTTCACTTTTCCTTTCAAGCACTGGCGATTCTAGTAGGCAGGCTTGAGCAAGGAAAAACCTACACTCAAAAACTATTTTTGTGCTACTTCTATTACTTTGGACCCAGGCCACTGCCCTACTAGCTCAACTCCCAGGCCCATCGACAAATGCACAGCCCAGACGCGCAGAGATTAATAATGATGGCGTTCAAGAGAGTCCATCACGGATAGCTAAGTTGGCTGGTACCTCACTGCTTGTCATATAGTAGGAGAAACTAATAGTATTTCACGTTACTGTGTGTGCTTAGTGGACAATATATATAGCATGTAGAGTAAAAAAAGAGATGCAACAAGTGTACAACCTCTGTGGCGAAGCCATGTCGATCTCAGCGTGATTGGGTTGGTCGGTGAGGATGATCCGGCTGACTTGGCTGTCGGAGGAGGGGAAGAAGATCTTAGGCGCCTGGAGATGGAGCCCGGGGTACTGCTCCGCTGTGATGGAGGGTTTCGTCGTTGGAGCAGCTCCGCTGAGTTGTACGACACCGAGGCTGAAGCAGGACAAGAGAGACAATGTTAACCTGAGTGGAATTCTAATACCATCTCCAATAGATGACGTAATATACATAACCACAAAGTGCTAGATGTAAAATACATCAGCCGCTCATCTCTGAACTTAACTGTCGAAACTGAATTTAACTGTCGAAACTGAACTTAACTGTCGAAACTGAATTTTTTGTCGAAACTGAACGCACTACACTACAAAAAAAAGTCACATCCGTGACATTTTGGGCCGAACAATTTTTTTCTGTCATACTTATGACACTTCTATGACAATAATTGTGACAAACCCCGGTATCATCATAGATGTGGTGGGGTTCTATTTCTGTGACAAAAAAACATGCCAGAAAATGGGCTTTTCGTCCTGGGCGGCCCGGAGACGCAACTGCATGACATTCTTTGGGCCGTCCATGCGGAAAAAACCGTGGTAGAAGCAAGGGCGAGGAAAATATCGGGGAGTTCCTGGTTACGGTGGCTGGTCGGGGGCCGAGCGGTGCGCGTTTCTATCGTACGTATGCGCGTGTGTGCGAGGCATTGGGCTCTAACTGAAGCCGAGCGAGGCTTTGGGCTCTAACTGAACCCGAGCGATTGCACTGCAGGCTACGCGTTACTAAACCCTAGCGATCGATCGATCCCTTACTGTTAACTGAACCCGAGTGTGATTCCTTTGCTACTGCTGCTAACTGAAGCCGATCGATGCTGCCTCTGGATGAAAAGTGAGCATTGTTGAGGGGGTTTGTATGAACAGTTCCCGGTGGGGGTTGGATGAACAGGACCCCGTGGTAGTAGAGGCCGTTGCCGCTGGATGAACATTACCCCGATCGATCGAGCCAGTGGATGAACAGGACCCCGTGGAGGGCTGGATGAACAGGACCCCGTGGAGGGCTGGTTGAACAGTAGCCAGTGGAGGGATGGTTGAACTGTAGCCGGTGGAGGGCTGGATGAATAGTAGCCCGTGGAGGGGTGGTTGAACAGGACCCCGTGGAGAGGGCTGGTTGAACAGTAGCCGGTGGAGGAGCGCGCGGTGGAGGCTGGATGAACAGGAGCCCGTGGATGAACAGTCGCAGGTGCAGGCTGGAGGAGGTCGACGGTGGATGAGCAGTAGCCCGTGGAGGCAGTCGACGGTGGAGATGAATAGTATCTCATGGAGTCCCGTTTGGCGGTACGCCACACCCCTCCCGATGAATAGGACCCCCATTTCGACCGTAGCGCTCCAACACAAGTCCGTTTCCTCTGTTTTGCGGTACGCCACACCCCTCCCGATCAACAAGACCCCGTTTCCACCGTAGGAGGTCCGTTTCCTCCATTTTGCGGTACGCCAGACCCCTCCCGATGAACAGGATCCCGTTTCCACCATGGCCGGTGTCGGTGTCAAAACCGGCGGATCTCGGGTAGGGGGTCCCGAACTGTGCGTCTAAGGCGGATGGTAACAGGAGGGGGGACACAATGTTTACCCAGGTTTGGGCCCTCTCGATGGAGGTAATACCCTACTCCTACTTGATTGATCTTGATGATATGAGTATTACAAGAGTTGATCTACCACGAGATCGTATAGGCTAAACCCTAGAAGCGAGCCTATGATTATGATTATTGTCGGTCCTACAGACTAAACCCTCCAGTTTATATAGACACCGGAGGGGGCTAGGGTTACACAGAGTTGGTTACAAGGGAGGAGATCTACATATCTGAATTTCCAAGCTTGCCTTCCACGCCAAGGAGAGTCCCATTCGGACATGGGATGAAGTCTTCAATCTTGTATCTTCATAGTCCAACAGTCCGGACAAAGGATATAGTCCGGCTGTCCGAGGACCCCCTAATCCAGGCCTCCCTCAGTAGCCCCTGAACCAGGCTTCAATGATGATGAGTCCAGTGCGCAGATTGTCTTCGGCATTGCAAGGTGGGTTCTTCCTCCGAATACTCCATAGAAGATTTCGAACACAAGGATCGTGTCCGGCTCTGCAAAATAAATTCCACATACCACCGTAGAGAGTATAATATCCCACAAATCTAATCTGCTGGCACATTTCGCAGCATGACATCACGCCACGGCCCGGTCATCATTCGAACCATTTTTCTCAACCAGCTACTGCACATATTGCGAGGCGGTTTTCTTGGCACGTCTTGTCGAAGCAGAGATCGTGTCCCCTTATCACGGGATTCTCATCAATATGGGTGTGGGTAACCCAACCGCGCCATCAATTATGGCGCTTGGGGAATAAGCGAGTTTACCAGGAAGGTGGGGAGGCGCATAGTTTCTTTCGCCCTTATAAAGGGACAAGGATTCATCTTTTTCACCCACGCCTTCCTCTTCTCCTGCCCACTCATACGCACTCGAGCTCCAGAGCCCAAGTTTTCATCCTCTCCGCAAAGCCATTCCAAGCATGTCCGGAGCGGGGGGCAAGTGGATGATCTCCTCCGTTTCGGAGGAGGACATTACAAAGCTCCGGGGAGCCGGATACCTAGCCGCAGACATCGCGGACCGGCTCCCAGAAGCAGGGCAGATTGTCCCTACTCCAGAACCCCATGAGAGGGTAGTATTTCTTACCCACTTCATCCGTGGACTGGGATTTCCCCTCCATCCGTTCGTCCGCGGGCTTATGTTTTACTATGGGCTGGACTTCCATGATCTGGCCCCTAACTTCATCCTCAACATCTCGGCGTTTATCGTCGTGTGCGAGGCCTTCCTTCGCATCAAGCCCCACTTCGGCCTATGGCTGAAGACCTTCAACATGAAGCCAAAGGTGGTAGTCGGTCAGCAGGCGGAGTGCGGAGGCGCATGGTGGGCAAAATGCCCAACGTCACCTTGCTCGAAGGCTCCTACGTGGAGACCGTGAAGGGGTGGCAATCGGGGTGGTTCTACATCACCGAGCCGCGCGACACCAACTGGGTGGCGGCCCCCGAATTTCAATCCGGCATCCCCATGCGGCTCACCTCCTGGAAAGAGAAGGGCCTGTCCTGGGGTTCGTCGGTGGAGCTGACCGGACTACAGAAATGTATCAAGAATACGATAAGCAAGAAAATCAAGCTTCTCAACATGGTCCAGGTCATGCTATTCCGCCGGATCCTCCCGTGTCGAAGTCGGGAATTCAACTTGTGGGAGTTCGATCGGCTGAGCACCAGACACTGCGAGAGCTCTTCAACATGATGCACAAAGACGTCTGGAAGGTGTTTTTTAAGGGCGCCGAGGTACCTCCTCCTCTTACCGAGGATCGCGGACTCAGCACAAAGTGCCCTGCCAATCCACTAAGTCTTTTATATCTCATAAGATGTTCTTCTCCCTAGTATAACCGTGTGAGGGATCTGAGCCTCCATGCCTTTTAACAGGACTGGGTAGCGACAGCGGAGCAGATCGATTGTCCAGCCCCCCTGCCCGAAGATCCAGCAAATTCTCTCCTAACGGAGATGCTGGTTCCGGCGCCTTATGAGGCGCCGGAGAAGAAGGCCACGGGGACCAGGAAAGGTCTCCGGCACAAGGTTATATCGGACTCGTCGTCCAAAAACACCGAGGCACACTCCTCCCTCGAAAATGAGGAGGAGGAAGAGGAAAGTTCTCCCCCCAGCTGGGGGAGACAAGAAAAGGAAGGCCACCCCCTCTGGGGAGGCCGAAGGGTCCAAGAAGGGAAGGACCCTCCTTCCGGACTGCTCCACAACAGCAGCTTTTAGCGACGGTGAGTGGTTGCCCAGGGACAAGCCCCTGGCGAAGTCGTAAGTATCCGAATACCATAATGGTTCTTGGTATGTTTTATTTTATTGCTTCTTATCACGCCGAATATGATTATGCAGTCCATCCCGAGCCCATATCGACGTATCTTCTTAGGATGATTCTTTGGGGCCGTCGGATATGAACAGCGATTCGCTCCCGACCGCCTCCTCCCCCCGCCCTACGGACGATGCCGAGGTGTTGTCTCAAAGGGCACTGAACCAAGGGGAGACGGCTCTAGAGGTGCCCCAAGGCAACATTCCAAGCACTGGGCGCACGAGGGGAAAGACTCCCCTGGGCCCTAACGGTGGGGGCAGCAAGCCTAGCCCCTAGCCGAATACTGCGCCGGAACCTCCAGTGGTTCCGGATTCTGCCAGGAAACCCCTCGCCAAGGGGGGTGAGCCGTCCGTGCCGATGGCCTCAGTCCGTCCAGAGGCATCGGACAACTTGCTGGAAGCGCTTCGTGGCGCTTCCATCGACGAAGAGCACCACACTGTTATGAGTGCGGTGGTCAAGAAGGTTCAGTCCGCCAAAAGCAAACTGACTGAATCATGTGCCAGCCTCCTAACAGGCTTTGAGGTAAGTAATCAAATTATAAGAAAATGATAAAGCATAGACAGTAGCCCCTGATGCTCTGTTTGGCGTTCACGAAGAAAGGCCGAATAGAGGATCAAATAATAATCACAGGAGTCTAATCTGAATGTGTCTGTGTGAATAAGCAAGCTTCACTGCTGGCCACTGCCGCTCGTACTGCGGAGGTCGCCGCACTGAAGTGGGACCTTGAGCGGTCCAAGGAAGAGCTCGGCCTTACCAAGAGGCAGCTCGAAGAGAACAAAGATAAGTGATACCCCGTCTGTATATTGATAAAGGAAAATGTGGTTTTTGAATAACAGGACCGTCATGAATTTTGCAAGGGGCCACGAACGAAGTGGCGGCCCTGAAGAAGGCGCTGTCCGAGGCCGAAGACAAAGCGGCCAAGGAGCGCATCGAGCGAGAGAAGCAAGAGGCCCGAGTCGGCGAGGTGCAACAAGAGCTCCAGGCTCTCGTCAAGAAACACGAGTCCTTGGAGTGTGACTCTAAGACGCAAGGGTCCAAGCTTGCAAAGGCCCTCGAAAACGCACAACATGCCAAGGCTGAAGCCCAAAAGGTCCTTCAGGAGATTCAGGCGGTTAAGAAGATAGCGGCGGGTAAGGCATTCATTATGCAAAGCAAGCATGTGAAGGAAACTTTCCTTTTACGTACCCGAGTTCGGAGCTCTCCAGGAGCGTTCGTAGATCTACCCCGCAGTGTGTCGGATGCCGCGCAGTTCTACCGGGCCGAGGAGGGGAGCTCGATGAAGAAGTTGTTCTGGTCTCTGTATACTGGGACCGAACATCTGGTGCCCCTGAGCGACCAGTTGAAGCAACTGGTCGAGCTGCACAAGGCGGCCGAACTGGCCATGAGGGGTCTCATAGTCTGGATGTGGCCTGGCGAGCCTCTGCCTGGCAGCTACTTCGGCCTGGTGAGGCAGCTTGTGAATGCCTGCGCCCGGTTTGAAGTCATAAAGCGGTCCATCTGCATTGAAGGTGCGCGCAGGGCTTTTGCCCGGGCGAAAGTGCACTGGGCGAAGCTGGACGCCGAAAAGCTGGTGAAGGAGGGGCCGCTGGTGTGCAAGGAGCATCGCCACCCCGAAAAGTATTATGACAGTGTCCTGAAGGGTGCTCGCCTTGTGGCGGAGGAATGTGCTAAGGAAGTAATATTTGAATGAATGTACTCATGTGATCCTGTAATATGAAACGAGTTCATGTGCGCTATGTAACGCTTTGTTAATTTAAAATATTACCTTCTGTATGGCCATTTACAAAATCTGAGAGTTGGCCAGTCGTCGGCTTCTGCCCCCATGTAACTAGAACTGGGGTGTTCGGGATAAACCTGATCACTCTTTATCCCATTTTTGGGTCCTTCGAAGGAGGTGTTCAGCACAACGAACCAGGCAATCGGACTATAAGGCTTTATCACTCCCACTTAGCCATAGAAGTCTACAATTTTAAACTTTGGCGAAGCCCCTAGTATTCGGAAGGCCGAACTTGGGGCGCTATGTACGCCTAAATCGGACAAGGCCGACTCCTCGCCTGAAGCGGAAAAAATCTTTAAGGATTTGAAACCTCTCGAACAGCGACCAGCTCTCGCTGCATCATGACAGTCAGTTTTTGGCTTTCTCTAATGAGGTGCTCGTCCGGAAGAACCGGGACACAATCGCAGTAGTTCTCCCAGTGCTACCTTAGCCGATATAGCGGAACGTAAGGTACCGAAACATGGGAGCCGGGCAAACCCAACTATTGACCCAAGACATGATTCAGAGCCTATGCATATAATGCTATAAGTTCGGGGTGCCGCACTGTCGAAAGTGTTCGGACTTTTCACGCCGCGTTATGGGGTACACTAAATCCCCTGGCGCACTGGTCATACCAGAATGTACGGTTGCAATTTATCGTAAATAAGCAGACAAGGAAAAAAAGGGGAATGCAATAATAGGCTAATGCCATGCATTGTTATTAAATAATACGTCAAAGCGTACGGATACAAGTAGTGCAATAAGCAAAAAATAGGACTATTTGACATGTCCTATCGAAGGGCAAGCTGCGTATGGGTATGTAAACCAGGTATATCAATCATTATCCGAGACCACCTGGGGATTCCCTTGTGCGGCAGAGTGTCTTGCTTCCTTGGTATTTCCTTCCCGCAATGGGTCCAACAATTAGACTGTTGGAAAGGGCTTCCAGAGAGTAAGGTCCTGAAAGAGAGAAAATGATAAAGGTATACGGCCCCTGGGGCAGTTGAGCCGCATTGTGGGACGTGTCGTAGCCGTGCCTCTGCCTATGCCCATGGTATCTTGAGTGCGTAGTTATGTACGCGCGGCGCAAGTTTCGCCACTTGACTGGGACTAGGACGGTGGCTGAATTGCTAGGCGAGCTCAAAACATGCCTGGCTATCCTCCTGCGGGGTACTCCGGACTCGCTTAAAGGTGTCCGAGGCCTTTTTCGTCGAATTAGCGGTTTGCCTAATAAGGCTGCTTTGCGCTTCTGCTGCGAGGACCGCAGTGTGCTCCTCCGTGCGAAGCGAGCGCTCTGTGTTTCCATTAACTGTTATAACCCCGCGTGGTCCTTGCATTTTGAGTTTGAGGTATGCATAATGTGGTACCGCATTGAATCTGGCAAATGCGGTTCGTCCGAGCAGTGCGTGATAGCCGCTGCGAAAGGGGACGATATCAAAGATTAACTCCTCGCTTCGAAAGTTGTCCGAAGATCCGAAGACCACTTCCAGTGTGATTGAGCTCGTGCAACAGGCCTCTACACCTGGGATGACACCTTTAAAGGTGGTTTTGGTGGGTTTGATCCTCGAGGGGCCTATGCCCATTTTGCGCACTATATCCTGATAGAGCAGGTTCAGGCTGCTGCCACCGTCCATAAGGACTCGAGTCCGTCAATGATGGGGTCAAGGACCAATGCGGCAGAACCGCCATGACGGATACTAGTGGGGTGGTTTCTGCGATCGAAGGTGATCGGACAAGAGGACCATGGGTTGAACTTTCGGGCGACTGGCTCCATCGTATAGACGTCCCTTAGTGCACGCTTCCGTTCCCTCTTGGGAATATGGGTTGCGTATATCATGTTCACCGTTTTCACTTGTGGAGGAAACCTCTTCTGTCCTCCTGTGTTTGGCGGCCGAGGCTCCTCCTCGTCGTCGCTATGCAGCCCCTTGTCCTTGTTTTCGGCATTCAACTTGCCGGCCTGCTTGAACACCCAGCATTCTCTGGTGGTGTGATTGGCTGGCTTTTCGGGGGTGCTGTGAATTTGACACGAGCGATTGAGTATGCGGTCCAAACTGGACGGGCCCGGATTGCTTCTTTTGAACGGCTTTTTCCGCTGACAGGATTTAGAGCCACTGAATCCGGCATTGACTGTCGTGTCTTCGGCGTTGTCGCCATTGTTGCGGCGTTTGTGTCTATTGCGACGAGGTCTGCCGTTAGTATCTTTGGCATCTAAATTGCCAGGATTCCTTGATGTGTTGTTGCTGCGAGCCAGCCAGCTGTCCTCGCCCGTGCAAAAGTGGGTCATGAGTGTCGTGAGGGCTGCCATGGACTTTGGCTTCTCTTGGCCGAGGTGTCGGGCGAGCCACTCGTCCCGGATGTTATGTTTAAATGCCGCTAAGGCCTCGGCATCCGGACAGTCGACAATTTGGTTCTTTTTAGTTAGGAACCGAGTCCAGAATTTCCTGGCCGATTCCCCTGGCTGTTGGGTTATGTGGCTCAAGTCATCAGCATCCAGTGGTCGCACATAAGTGCCCTGGAAGTTGTCAAGGAATGCATCTTCCAAATTTTCCCAACTGCCAATGGAGTTTGCTGGCAGGCTATTCAGCCAATGTCGAGCTGGTCCTTTGAGTTTTAGTGGGAGGTACTTGATGGCATGTAGATCGTCACCGCGGGCCATGTGGATGTGGAGGAGGAAATCCTCGATCCATACCGCGGGGTCTGTTATACCAGCATATGATTCAATGTTCACGGGTTTGAATCCTTCTGGGAATTTGTGATCCATCACTTCATCGGTGAAGCATAGGGGGTGTGCGGCGCCTCTGTGCCAGGCTATGTCACGACGCAGTTCATACGAGTCTTGTCTACAGTATTCGGCCCGGCCGGATTAGCTTTTAGTGTATCCGGCGTGATGATCATCGTCACGCATTGGGGCGCGCCCCCGTGATCCGTAGATCGATCTTGTATGTCCTGCTTTGTTTTCCAATACATCTCGCAGGTCCCGCGTGTTGCCCCGGCCTTGGTATTTTTGTTTGAATGGCGGCGGGGTGCGGGCTGGACCTCGGGCTGATATGCCACTATGTATCGGCCACGAGGTGGCCGATCAGCTGGATCATACGATGGTAATGTAGGTTTTAATGCTTCCTCCTAGAGTTGGGGTAGCAACCTGCGCTTTGGGTAACTCTTGGTTGGGCGTTCGAGTTCGTATTCCTCGGCCACTAGGACCTCGGTCCATCAATCTGCTAGCAGGTCTTGGTCAGCTCGAAGCTGTTGTTGCTTTTTCTTCAGGCTATTTGCTGTGGCTATAAGTCGGCGCTTGAAGCGCTCCTGCTCGACGGGATCCTCAGGCACGATAAATCCTTCGACGCCGAGGCTCACCTCGTCTTCGGAGAGAGGCATGTAGTTGTCATCCTCTGATTCTCCGTCTGCTGCCTGTTCTTGAGGGCTGGCTTGCCCATCCTCCCGCTCGAGTCCTGGCTGGAAGGGATTGTCTTCGTCTTTGGCACTATCCGGAGCGTTATTGTCTCTTGTGCCGGTCTCGCTGCTTTTGCTATGGCGGGACTTAGAGCGGCGCCGCTGACGCCGGTGCTTGAATTTCTTCTTGGAGGGATTACCCTCTGTTGCCTTATCGCCATCGCCTTCTTTGGGGGTGTGCACCATGTATATATCATATGATGAGGTGGCAGTCCAGCGCCCTATGGGCGGTGGTTCCTGTTCGTCTCCTGCATCGTTGTCCATACCGTCGATGTCTTCGGAGCCAAAATCGAGCATGTCAGTTAAGTCGTCGACAGTGGCTATTAAGTGGGTGGTGGGTGGGGAACGAATTTCTTCGTCGTCCGCTTCCCACTCAAGTCGGACATAGTTTGGCCAAAGGTCTCGAGACAAGGAGGGAGACCTTAATGAATGTAGCACGTCGCCCAGTGGCGAGTGCTGAAAGATGTCCGCAGAGGAAAAATCCATGATCGGTGCCCAATCAGATTCGATAGGCACGGATGCAGGCGGTTCAGAGCCCGTGGTCGGGGATGAATCCAGCTGCCCGGCAACACGGGTCTCATAGGGGGTGAAGTCAGTATTCAGCTCTATCGCCGCTGAGAGTGCGGCCTCCGTAGCGGGGTCCATCCATCCGTCCTCGGACAGCGCAATCTGCTCCGGATTGAGAGCCGGAGTAGCTACAGGTGGGATCTCCCGAAGACCGTCCGATGACAGAGCTAAGTCGTGCTCATCGTGACTGTGCGGCGCACCTGACATGGGTTCAAATCCGTCAAAGATCAAGTCTCCGCAGATGTTGGCAGTATAGTTCAAGCTTCCGAACCTGACCTGATGGCCAGGGGCGTAGCTCTCGATTGGCTCCAGATGGCCAAGCGAGTTGGCCCGCAGAACGAAGCCGCCGAATACGATGAGCTGTCCGGGGAGGAAAACCTCACCCTGGGTCGCATCATTGCCGATGATCGAAGGAGCCATCAAGCCTTATGGTGATGGCACAGCGGAACTCTTAATGAAAGCACCAATGTCGGTGTCAAAACCGGCGGATCTCGGGTAGGGGGTCCTGTCGTGATTTTTTCACGGCAGATGTCCAAGAGAAAGGACTTAGTCGTGGAGCCATCGCTACGGGTTAGCTTAAAAGGGGTTAAAGCGGACAAGGGACGCAAGAGAGTTTTATACTACTTTGGCCCCTTAGGATGAAGATAAAAGCCTACGTCTAGTTGTGATGGAATTGATGGGGTTTCGATGACCAGGGAACGAATACGCTTTGCCTGAGTCTCGAGGTTTTGTCTGTTGTCCTGAACCGCCGCCGGGTCGTCCCCTTATATACATGGGTTGACGCCCGTCGGTTTACAGAATACCGAGGCCGACTCATAAACGTGTCCAGCTCGATCTCTGCTCTTTCTACCTTACAACACAAGTTTACATATTAATACCGGTTTATGTCTACAGGCCTTAAACCGGCTTTGGGCCCTGGGCATTCACACAGCGTCACCGTCTGTCTTCATGGACTTTAGATACAGACGAACTACTTATGGGTTTAACCCGGAC
This sequence comes from Triticum aestivum, assembly GCF_018294505.1. Taxonomy (NCBI): domain Eukaryota; kingdom Viridiplantae; phylum Streptophyta; class Magnoliopsida; order Poales; family Poaceae; genus Triticum; species Triticum aestivum. The sequence continues at coordinate 125,056,221 of NC_057805.1, read as the reverse complement.
TCTCCTGGCCGGTTTACGCCCAGTGGTAATATCCCCAACATTGGGCCCCAGATTGATTTGAACTGGTTCATGTCAATCCTCAATACTTAAGAAAATTTCTTCTTCAACATCTTCCCATAATCTTGTAGACCGTCGTGACATCATCTTCTAGGACCATGGTAAACCACCATGACATCATCTGTTATTTAAAACAGTATATAACCCATCCTCATTAATGAGCCTCCGACAATCGAGGCGACAGCTCCGCCTCATATCCAAATTTCGGGCTCCTCGATTTTCGCGCCTGACGCTTATCTTTTTGCCTTTATAAATAGGGCCAGGGGTCTTTCCATTTTCCCCTCGTATCTATTCACCTCGTCCTCTTCCTTGCGCTGCCCGGCCTTTGGAGCTCCGCCGCCACCGTCGACCTTCGCGCCTGCCTCAACTCCGTCCGCTGCATCACCCTAAACGCACCAGAGAAACGCGGCACCTCTCCGCTCTTCCATCAGCATCGGTAAGCCTTCTTTCCTTCCGCCATAGATCTGTCATTAGGGTTTCCATGTTCATCGGTGTTCGTCGGTTTTCGTCATTGTGCAATAGCTCTTTGATTCAAACCTTGAAATTTATCCTGTACGGCGATAGCCGTAGCCCTTCTTTTCCATCCACGCATCTCGTTTAAGTAGAAAATCCCATCCGAACTTTCATCAACTGCTTCGGTACCAATATTTAGGTCTGAATATATTTTCATTTTCTGACATGCGGTAGATCCAAAATATAATGCCAACTTGTGAAACCTGTTTTTCCCTTCACTTATACATCTTTAATACCAGATTGGCCGGTTTAACTTCATATACAAAATAATGACCCAGTAGATACCATTAGTCCCCTGTTGAACCGCCAATGCTTTCATCATTGTACTGTTTCCATTGTCAGACTCCGGTTTATGAATAACCAATCCGGTTTATCAATATGCTTGTATCCTCATACCACTGTATAGTTGTCCAGTGTTAATCTTAAACCGGCAATAATCATGTTTCAGATTTCCATTGCCATGGCCAAGCAAGTCTATGAATGCAATTGGGCTCCCTCTCGAGTAACCGAGAGCAGTTAAACAACCTTGTTAAAACGGGCGCTTTAGCCAAAAAAGATGTCATCCACTGGAGGGTCCTTGGCCCGGAAAAACCTCCTACACCCAAGGACGGAGAGGTAGTCGTGTTTGCTGATCATCTCGGACGAGGTTTTAGCCCTCCCGGTTCAAAAAATTCCGGGATGTACAGGCCAGTTTTCAATTGCGCCCTCAAGACATCGGTCCCAATTCTGTGACCGACATCTGCAACTTCTAAGTCTTTTGTGAGGTTTATCTGCAAGAGGAACCTACCGTCGAACTGTTTAGGGATTTCTTTCACTTAAACCGTCGCACAGAGTTCTCGGATGGACCCAATACAGAACTGGGCGGGATGGCGGTTCAGAAAAGGAAGGAAGTCACCTTCCCTCATCCCAAACTCCACAGCCACCCCAAAGAGTGGAACCAGACTTGGTTTTATTGCATGGATACATCTCCACCTGATGAAAACCCCCTGCCGGGTTACCGCCCTGAACGCCTAAGCAACACACATCCTTTTCCTCAGAGGTTGACTGCAAGAGAAAGGGCCAACTATGCTCCTCAATTATCAAAACTTAGAGCCTTCATGGCAAACGGTTTGACAGGAGTTGATCTCGCTCGTTGTTGGATAAGCTGGAGTATTCTGCCCTTAAGCCGGCGCTCCGGTTTGATGTGTGAGTATACGGGGAGTTTGAAGGATGCTCAGCGGCACATTGACATTCAGCTTACAGATGCAGAAGTCACTGAGGCTGTAAAAAAGATACTGAACGAACCGGAGGCTGTCTGTGCCCAAACCGGACTACTCCCTTTCTGCACCTTCAACAAACCACCAGCTGTAAGAATCATATAATCTTTTTATCTGAAGTTGCTTCTGTCCAAATATTCTCTGAAAGTGTGATTATTTTCTGACAGGGTGATGATCCGTTCTGGAACAAGAAACCATCACAAGACAAACCGGCGAAGCCGCAAGACAAACCGGTCAAGCCAGTTCATCCAAAGACCAAGGTTGTTAAAAAAACCTGCCAAGAGAAGGACCACTGCATCCTCCGATCTACCAGCTGATGACGATGTGGGTAATCCGGAACCAGAGGTAGAACTTGACTCTCTTGGTTCATTTTTCGTACACCTCATTGACAATGATTATTATCAGGACGACGCTGAAGGCAGCCATGCTGATGACGTAGAGGTAACCATTCTTTCCTCCGATTCAGATCCTCTGCCAACATCAAAAATCCGTCGAGCAAACCGGAAAGTAAAATTTTCTCACCCCCTTGCTTACTTGGACCCAAACTTTCTTTTGAAGACGCAGCAGCACGAGGCTCGCCGCACAACCCGGCACAGCGGCCAGGTAGTTACCTCCGCCGGTTTACCGAACAGTCCGGTTCGCAAACGCCTATCAGAGGTCTCTTATCCCATTGATACTTCATACCCCAAAGCAGGTTATTTCCGCCAGCCTCTTAACCCGTCTGATTCAAATTATCAGGGTACTTCTCACTCATCTTCTGGCGAGTCATCGGCCACACAGCTTCCACCCCTCAGAACAGTTCCTCGGTGAGCTATGCACGTGTCTTTATTCTTGAGGTGTTATCTTTACATATTGTACTGATCCTCATGTCTATCTTTTCTCAGCGCCAAGCCGAGACCCAGCAAGAAGGCTCGGTTAAGCAAACCGGCTGATGATAATGTAGCTGTTGAACCGGAAAAAACTCCAGATCCGGAAGAAACCGACGCTGACGCCATGCTTAATGATCCGCCGCCTCAAGACCATGACTTCGTTGCCGAACAAGTGCAAGTTGACACTACAAGCCATACCGACCGGCCAACCAGCCCTGTCCGAACAGATGACAAACCGGTCAGTCCCGTTAAGGATACCGACAAACCACCAACTCCAGTGACCGCTGCTGATGACAAAGATGATGACGTTATGATTACTGGCACTGGCCACACCACTCCTAGCAATCCTGTCGCGTTGTCAAAGCATACTACCAAGGACGAGCTCTCTGCTATTGACAAAGGAAAATGGAATGCCGATTTATCAAGCTACGCTCATCTCAATGCTCAAGACATTCACTCTGGCTTCTTAAACCGTCTGTATACCAGCCGTGACTATGAAGCTAGTTTGGTAAACTTGATGAAGCAGCGATATGAGGTAACTACTATTTTTCTCTTTTGTCCGATTGTAGTTTATCAACTCCTAGTAGCCCCCAAGTGACGGTTTATGATACCAATCTAAACCGGGACTTTTGTCATAATTCAACTTTGCATATTTAGCCTCCAGGGACCGGATTACCTCTTTAAGATGAACCGGTTCCTTAAAATTTGCCATACTGCTCTTTCACCGGTATAGCCCCCAAGGGCCGGTTTAACTTTATAAAGATGAACCGGGACTGTAGAAGAATTCCCATACCAACAGTTTTTGAACAAACACACATTAGCCCCCAAGTGCCAAGATTAATACTTGTATTGTGCTTGGGACTTGTAGAAATTTCTGATAAGGAGCAAATATGCATTAGCCCCCAAGTATCAAGGGCATAACTTGTTATGTGCTTGGTACTTCAAATATATAATGTCAACTCATTATACATCTGTCCCTTTATAGGCTGAGCTGAGCAAGAAGGAAAGCCAAACCGCTGATCTGCAAGAGAACATCAAAACCCAGCAAGCTGAAGCCTCCAAAGCGAAGGAAGAATTGACCCGCGCTCTAGGCGCTATGGAGAAACTGAAAGAGGGCTTCAACAAAGAGCGGGCGGATTGGGAGACTGAAAAATCCGCTTTGATAAAAAGGGCTGAAAACGCAGAAGCCGCTCTTAAACCGGTGGTTGATGAACTGACCGGCGTAAAGCGGCAGATTCATGCCATGACTGCTGCTGTGTTCGGTAAACATCTTTTCCTTAATACTTTCAACATATCTTTCTCATGTGTTGTCGGTTTACTGATGTGTACAATGGTGCAGGAACTCGCATTAGCCATCTGGGCTCTGATGTACAGAAGAAGTTGAAAGCGGCCTATACTCTGATAGAGCAGTTGTATACCGGTGCGCAGCGGAACATCTGCACCGCTTCATACAATAAACCTCCTCCAACATTGATCAAGGACAACTTAGAAAGACTATCCATGCTGCCTGCCCGGGTTGAAGAACTAAAGAAAGCTGCGGCAAGGGCCGGAGCTCTGACCGCTCTAACCCGGGCAAAGGCGTGGGTGCCTGATCTTGATCCGGTGGACGTGGCTAAAGGCTTCCCAAGCTTAAAAGAAGATGGATCAGAATTTGGCCAGGAGGATCTCCGCGCCATAAACCGGGAAGTACGTCCACTGGCTTGTCAATTCGCTGAAGAAGCTGATCTCTCGTACTATCAGGCAAGTTATGATGACAAGAACAGACGGATTGCTGCACCAATTCCGGAAGCGCAAAATCTGATCCCTCCAATCCGTAAGCACACTTATGCCCCTGATATTGAACCGTCAACCCTTATAAGCGACGAAGCTGTGTTCCAAGCTTTAACTGGGATCGATTGGACAACTGTTGACTTCCAGCCGCTGGGTAGAGACGAAGAAGATGAACCGGTGCAAGATGAACCGCAGCCGTCAGGTCAAGCTGATAAGCAATCATAATCCGGGGCCGGTTTAGTCTTCCACTTGCTGCAATGCTTATTGAGAAACGATTATCCCTTTGGGCACTGAAACGCTTTGTAATAGGCTAGTTAAAACACTTGGTCTATTATGCCTTCGTGCATATTTATCTGCGATTGATGCGTGTTAATCTGCCATGCTTAAGATATGATGTTCATAATCCATAGCTATTTATTCAAGTTGTTCCTGCAGATAAGAAGCTTAAAGCGCCCTTGCGGTTTACCACGGGGCGGATCATGATACCCAAATATATATATGACCAAGGTTTATAACCAAGGTTGTAGAAGATAAGCAAATATGGAAATATATGATACCTGTGACCTTTAGGCATAGTGTTGGCTGACCAACTTTGTAATGAGGGTAATAACCCTAATCCCGGAGTAAAAGTAACTCCTGTTATATGATGCCGGTTTACAATAAAACCGTTCCGGGTTGTGATAAACACCGGTTTATTCCATACTGGTGACTTTGAGTCAACCAGACCGGGCTGATAGTCTCCGGATTATAACTTGATCATGTACTGACAACTTGTAGTTGATAGCCTAACCGGGTTGATAAATACCGGTTTGAAAACATCATAAATCTTATGAAAACAAACAAAACTCAGCAAAAGGCAAATAAAAACCATTCTAGTCGAGGCTTTTCACGGGCTACCAGGCCCCAAATTCGATCAAGAGGTGTAGCTATGGTTCGGATACAACCAAGCCCCCAAGTGATGATGTGGCATTGCGCCGATCAAGAGGTGTAGCTATGGTTCGGATACGACCAAGACCCCAAGTGATGTTGTGGCATTTCGCCGATCAAGAGGTGTAGCTATGGTTCGTATACGACCAAGCCCCCAAGTAATGTTGTGGCATTGCGCCGATCAAGAGGTGTAGCTATGGTTCGGATACGACCAAGCCCCCAAGTGATGATGTGGCATTGCGCCGATCAAGAGGTGTAGCTATGGTTCGGATACGACCAAGCCCCCAAGTGATCTAATATGAAGCTTTGAGAAGCTAAATCAAGGGGCAAACCGGACGCCGCTTTGTAAGCTCCATGTAACCACACATGATGTAAGAAAACAACAGATACCCCGCTTTAGCTGAGGTTCCGATTTATTATATTGATCATAATATATACAATGTCATAATATGTACATAAGCAGAGCCTATAGGTCAAGTATAGTAAGGCCGAAGATGAGCAATATTCCACGGCCGGTTGGTCTCCTCCTCCGATTTATGTGAGTCTTTGCGCTCTCGAACATCAATTAGGTAGTACGACCCGTTGTGTAGATTCTTGCTGACCACAAAGGGTCCTTCCCAAGGGGGGATAACTTGTGCATATCCGTCTGATCCTGGATGAGCCGAAGCACCAAATCACCTTCTTGAAAGGTTCTGGTTCTAACCCGGCATCTATGATAACGACGCAGATCTTGCTGATAAATCGCCAAACGGGCTGCCGCCATGTCACGTTCCTCATCTAACAGGTCAAGAGCTGCCTGCCGTGCTTTCTCGTTGTCAGCTTCAACATACGCCGCTACACGAGGCGAGTCATGACGGATGTCACTAGGAAGAACTGCTTCCGCTCCATAAACCATGAAGAATGGTGTGTATCCTGTCGATCTGTTGGGTGTAGTATTGATGCTCCACAACACAGAAGGTAACTCCTCAACCCAACAACCCGGCGTCTGTTTCAAAGGAACCATAAGCCGGGGTTTGATGCCTCTCAAGATCTCTTGATTGGCCCTTTCCGCTTGACCATTGGACTGGGGGTGAGCCACTGATAACACGTCAAGCCGGATGTGCTCACGTTGACAGAACTCCTTCATGGCACCCTTTGAGAGATTGGTACCATTGTCTGTTATAATGCTGCATGGAAACCCAAACCGGAAGATCACCTTTTTGATGAATTAAACCGCCGTGGCTGCGTCACACTTACTAACTGGCTCATCCTCCACCCACTTCGTGAACTTATCAACCGCCACCAAAAGGTGGGTCTTCTTATCCTTGGACCTCTTGAAAGGCCCAACCAGATCCAGCACCAAGTTGCAAACGGCCAGGTGATTGGAATCATGCTCAATTCTTGAGCTGGTACATGAGCGCGTCTTGAGAATTTCTGACAGCCATCACATCTTTTGACCAAGTCCTCGGCATCAGCATGAGCTGTCAACCAATAGAAACCGTGACGAAACGCCTTGGCCACCAAAGATTTTGAACCGGCGTGGTGACCACAATCTCCTTCGTGGATCTCACGCAAAATTTCACGGCCTTCCTCAGGAGACACACAACGTTGAAACGCCCCTGTCACACTGCAATGATGTAACTCTCCATTGATAATAGTCATGGACTTGGACCACCGGGTTATCTGCCTGGCCAAAGTTTCATCCTCTAGTAACGCGCCCCGGTTCATATACGCCAGATATGGAACCGTCCAATCTGGGATAACATGAAGAGCTGCCACCAACTGAGCTTCCGGATCAGGAACGGCCAAATCCTCTTCACCAGGGAGCTTGACGGACGGATTATGCAGAACATCTAGGAAGACATTAGGTGGAACCGGTTTACGTTGGGAACCCAGGCGGCTTAAAGCGTCCGCCTCTTCATTCTTCCACCGGTCCACATGATCCACCTGATATCCTTTAATGTGACCTGCAACAATATCCACCTCACGACGATATGCTTCCATGAGTAGGTCCTTGGAATCCCAAGTGCCGGACACTTGCTGAGCCACCAGATCCGAGTCACCGAAGCACTTAACACGGCTTAGGTTCATCTCCTTAGCCATCCGAAGACCATGGAGTAAAGCCTCATATTCAGCAGCATTGTAAGTGCAAGGGAACATTAAACGGAGAACATAACGAAACTTATCACCTCGTTGGGAAGTTAATACGACTCCAGCCCCCAAGCCCTCCAATTGCCTGGACCCATCAAAATGAATAGTCCAATAAGTATGATCCGGCTTCTCTTCTGTCGCTTGTAGTTCTGTCCAATCATTGATGAAATCCACAAGTGCCTGAGATTTGATCGCCGTTTGGGGTATGTATTACAACCCGTGAGGCCCGAGCTCTATAGCCCACTTAGCAATCCGGCCGGTTGCTTCCTTGTTCTGGATTATATCTCCCAACGGAGCAGAGCTGACCGCCGTGATGGGATGACCTTGGAAATACTACTTAAGCTTCCGGCTTGCCATAAAAACCCCATACACCAATTTTTGCCAATGCGGGTACCTCTGCTTGGACTCAATAAGTACCTCACTGATATAGTAAACCGGCCGCTGAACCGGATATTCCTTTCCTGCATCCTTGTGCTCCACCACAATAGCCACACTAACAACTCGAGCGTTAGCTTCCACATATAGCAACAATGGTTCTTTGTCAACCGGAGCAGCGAGAATCGGCGGATTAGCTAGCTGCCGCTTTAATTCTTCAAATGCTTCATTAGCGGCATCACTCCAGACGAAGTTATCCGTTTTCTTCAACATCTGATACAAAGGGATGGCCTTCTCGCCAAGGCGACTGACAAACCGGCTCAACGCGGCAATACGGCCTGCCAGGCGTTGAACATCATTGATACACTTCGGTTTAGCCAAGGAGGTGATGGCTTTGATCTTTTCCGGATTAGCTTCAATGCACCTGTTAGACACCAAAAAGCCCAAGAGCTTGCCTGTAGGTACACCAAAGACACACTTGGCCGGATTAAGCATCATTTTATAAACCCGCAGGTTATCAAAGGTTTCCTTCAAGTCATCAATCAATGTCTCCTTCTTCCTTGATTTTACCACAATATCATCCACATAGGCGTGAACATTGCGGCCGATCTGTTTATGAAGACAATTCTGCACACACTATTGATAAGTCGCCTGGGCACTCTTGAGCCCAAAGGGCATGGACACATAGCAGAAGGCTCCAAAGGGAGTTATGAAGGTTGTCTTCTCCTGGTCCTTAACTGCCATTTTGATCTGATGATAACCAAAATATGCATCCAAATAGCTTAAACGCTCGCAACCCGCCGTAGCATCAATAATTTGATCAATACGGGGGAGGGCAAAAGGATCTGCTGGACAAGCTTTGTTGAGATCTGTGTAGTCCACACACATACGCCAAGTGCCATTCTTTTTAAGAACCAGCACCGGATTAGCCAACCACTCAGGATGGAATACTTCAACGATGAATCCAGCTGCCAAGAGCCTGACTACTTCTTCTCCAATAGCCTTGCGTCTTTCTTCATTGAACCGGCGGAGAAACTGCTTAACCGGTTTATACTTGGGATCAACATTGAGAGTGCGCTCAGCGAGTTCTCTCGGTACACCTGGCATGTCAGAAGGCTTCCATGCAAAGATGTCCCGATTCTCACGGGTGAACTCGATGAGCGCGCTTTCCTATTTTGGATCCAAGTTAGCGCTGATGCTAAACTGCTTGGACGAATCGCCAGGCACGAAGTTCACAAGCTTAGTCTCATCAGCCGATTTAAACTTCAGGGCCGGATCATGCTCTGTAGTTGGTTTCTTCAACGAAGTCATATCTGTCGGATCAACATTGTCCTTGTAAAACTTCAACTCTTCTGTTGCACAAACCAACTCAGCATAAGCCGCATCACCTTCTTCACACTCCAGAGCAATCTTGCAGCTCCCATGCACGGTTACAGTTCCTTGTGACCCGGCATCTTGAGCTGCAGATAGACATAACAAGGCCGTGCCATAAACTTAGCATAAGCTGGCCGTCCAAATAGGGCATGATACGGGCTTCCGATTTTCGCCACTTCAAAGGTCAAGGTTTCTGATCTCGAGTCATGCTCATCTCCAAAATCCACCTCTAGAGCTATCTTACCAACAGGATATGCTGACTTACCCGGCACCACACCATGGAACACTGTATTGGACGGTTTAAGATTTTTATCTGTTAACCCCATGCGACGGAAAGTTTCATGATAAAGGATATTGATGCTACTCCCTCCATCCACGAGTACCTTAGTGAACATATAACCCACCACCTGAGGTTCCACCACCAGAGCCAGATGACCCGGATTATGAACCCGGGGTGGATGATCCTCTCTACTCCACACAATCGGCTGCTCGGACCAGCGCAAATAACAGGGCACCGCCGGTTCAACAGCATTCACCGCCCTTTTATGAAGCTTCTGATCACGCTTGTCTAAGCTAGTGGTGAAGACATGATACTGTCCGCCATTCAACTGCTTCGGGTTGCTCTGGTAACCCGACTGCTGCTGCTGCTAATTGCCCTGATTATTATAGCCACCTTGGTTACCCTGATTACTTTGATTGTTATGTCCACCCTGATTGTCGTGCAAGCCTGAACCGGAATTTCCTCCGCCATAACCCGGCCCATGAGACCCGGGGCCCGAACTGCCTCCTGGTCCATGATCATACCAGAAAGAATCAGAATTTTTGAACTCTTGCATGATGTAACAATCTTTCCAGAGGTGCGTGGACGGGTCCTCCTTCGTCCCATGCTTTGGACAGGGCTGGTTCAACAGATAAGACAAACGGTCCGGATTAGGACTTTGCCTTCCACCGCGCTGGGGCGGTTTACCCTTACGCCGCTGGCCCTTGTCATGTGTATTAGTGTTAGCCACAAAGTCTAAACCGTGGTCCGCTTTACGCTTGCCGCCGTTTCCATGACCCGCCGGGTTATGGTGCTGCCCCTTGGCGTTGCCTCTCTTCTTTCCCTTCCCTGTCTTATCATCGTCAGACTCGGGATCCTTGGTACTATCAGAGTCGGCATACTTCACCAGTGCAGCCATGAGGGTTCCCATGTCATTGCAATGACGTTTTGTCAAGACCGGTTTTTCAATAAAACATTTATTGAGAAACCGACCCTTATATCAAACCAGTATAAAAGAATCCTTCTTACTGGTGGACAAATCCTTGATACAGAAATCCAGAAGTACTAAATATTATACAAGGTTGAGCTGAGGTTGCTCAACAATTTATTACAAGCATGCCGATATAATACATAAGGGCGGATATGACACAAGGAGTATGGTGGCATAACTACTGACTCGTAATAAAAGTGGTGGTGGATATGTCACAGCAAAAAGGGTGACAAGACTCCTAAATTTACAGCTCATCGAGCGCCGGAGTGAGGCTCAATGATTTTATTGGTGTAGCGGAAGCGTATATAACACAAGTGACCAATTCCAGGATCGCACGGAACTGACTGGGACTCCTCTAGGCGTCGGACTCGCTATCGAACTCTTCATCCATAAGATCGCCTTCGTCAACATCTGGCCAAATCAACAAGCCAGGTGAGTACTTTGAATGTACTCGCAAGACAGTTTGGACATAAGATATAACAAATGCAAACATGATGCACATGAGCAGATTGGTACTGCGCACTCAGATAATAAATTGCACTGCACGATAAATAAAAAGGAAGTCAGGCGGTAGTCCTCCCGAAATCCCAATAAAATAACTGAAGACCGATCGGGTGTCATAAGCGACGCCATGAAAGGTAAAAATAAATTAACAATTCCACAGTCGGGCGTCGGGGCGACACCACATAAAGGGCTCATATTGAAATATAAACGACAGTGCGTGCCACAGTCGGACATCTAAGCGACATCTCGAAAAGGGCTTATATCAAAAGTAAATAGCAAGAATGCCACAGTCGGACGTCTGAGCGACATCACATAAAGGGCTTATATCAAAGTAAATAACAAGAGTGCCACAGTCGGACGTCTGAGCGACATCACATAAAGGGCTTATATCCAAAGTAAATAACAAGAGTGCCACAGTCGGACGTCTGAGCGACATCACATAAAGGGCTTATATCAAAAGTAAATAACAAGAGTGCCACAGTCGGACGTCTGGGCGACATCACATAAAGGGCTTATATCAAAAGTAAATAACAAGAGTGCCACAGTCGGACATCTGAGCGACATCAAAAAAAGGGCTTATATTTCATTATTCGAATTCAAGTAGCTCATGAATTTAAATGATCTCAAGGGAATACTCATGTATGTAATAATAAACTGGTTAGTCCATCCACAGGAATAACATTCAGCCGGGTTTACCATTCATGTTTATTCACCGGGGATTTTCACTGAGACTGACACAGAGACGGACGCTGAGACGGACGTTGAGACTGATACTGATACTGAAAAGGATATGTTGACCAAGATCCTTGACCACGGACACGGTTACTCGGATGGGTTTTGACTCTGCAGAGTTTGTACTCTTTAACCACAGCCAACGGATTTCAGTAGTCACAAAGGACTAGTTCCGTTTACGGTATTTTAGGAGAAACACATCTAACCAGTACACACCCATTCCACATTCCGCTGCCAGGGATCACCCTAGGCAACGTTCAAGAAAAACTTTAAGACGGGGAGGCCACCACCTCGAGTAGCATGGGATCAAATTTATATCGCGCGCTCTAAGGGGCGCCCCCCTCTCGGTCCCAACCGGAAACACCCATGCCCCCATGGAACCCTCATCACGGCCCCTCTATTTGGTGTGTACGAGGAAAGAGGTTTGCAACTTACTAAACCGTATTCTTTGCAGAAAACATGTGGCAGCACGAAAAGGGGACGAACGGTAACGTGGCTTGATCCACGTTAACACTGGAGTTTAACGGTTGACATAAGACTGGCATGCTTCAACAATACCATCTTACCACCTTTCATGTCACCACATGATCATGTTATCTCCCATCAAATGATCACATCAAGTTTCGAAGCATATTGGTAGTTGCCTTGCATGCAATATAACACTCACTGATGCTCATGTAAACATGCCATGAACTAACTATTCAAGCAAACATGCAAAACACTCATCATATCAAAGGTTCAAACATGCTTGCCTGGTTCAGAGTAGTCGGAGTCTAGCTCGGCGAGGTTCGCGGTTCCGTCACCTCCTCCGGTATCTACGGTATAAAGAAATCGCATACTAACGTAAATACCGTGTGTGTATAAAAATTATTCCACAAATATTCGAATAAATATGATAAAAAACTAGACAGAAAAACAAAGATGACAGAAAAAGAATCAACTCAAAATCAGCTTTTGTTTAAAAGTTATAAGGATTTTAGCCCAGGGACTCATCTGTAATGAAACAAAAAGTTTCCAGGGGTTAGTTTATAAAAACAGAAAACGTACTTTGCCCGAAGGCGCTTTCTTCAGAAAACTTTCGAATAAAAGAGAGAGGCCAACGAGGGGGTCCCACCCGTCAGGTTTAAAAATCAAAACAGAGCACCGGGCGCCCGAGGCCCGCGGTGGTCGCTGGCGGCGATCCACGGCGAGGTAGGGGGAGTGGATGGTACCTACGGACTCACGGTGCTCTCCCGCATCTGTGGGTGGTGGAGTTGGTCATCGGTGAGCACCACGTCGACGGCGGCCTCCTCTCCGGCGGACGGTGGTTCGGGCGGTGGTGGATCTCGCCGGGGAGGGCTGCAATCGTCAAATTGAGGCTCGGGTTAGAGGAGTGGGTGTACTAGGAGGTGACTGGCACGGTCTGGGAGGCGGGGGTGGTCTCACCAGAGGGAATTGTGCCAGAGCCCGAAGCGGATCGGGGTGGCCGGAGTCAGTGAAGAAGGCCTCCCCGAGGTCTCCCTAGTAGCTAGGCGTGGCTCTGGTGAGATGTAGGAGTGGTGCTGGGTCGAAGGCGAGCTCGAGGCTCCTTTTTATAGCCGGTCCGAGGCGGTTGCCGAGAACGGGATAACTCCGGCGATGATTAAGGCGAGGTAGTGGTCGAACGGGGGTTTAGGGGTCAGGGCAGCTGTGGATTGGATCACTGGCTTCATCCCATAGCTAAACTTGGCCAGACTTGGGCGATACTCCAAGTCTTCGACGGAACGGCCTCACGGGCCCATCGGCGGCAGAGAGCGTGCTCTACGCCTCTCAGGCCACGGCGACTGTGCTGCAGCACGCATGGGGAAGAATACGGCTACGCGTAGGCTTCTGGTGGTGTGGGCGGTTCTGGACGGCGCTATCCCTCGCTGCGCCTCTGTGGCAGCCGCAGCAAGTGCTGCTGCCGCCGCGCACGGGGGCGATGCACCTTTGCCAGCTCACCGCCGACGCTCGCAACCGTCCAGGCGACCGTGCGGCGCGGTGGATAAGAAGGAGGAGCAGGGAGCAAGGTGCCAACGCGTGCACTGGTGAGATTGACGCCGCGATTCTGAAGAAACGACACCGTCGTCTGAACTGAAACACTGAATTTCTGAACTTTTCTGAATTTGACAGAAACAGTGCATGCCAGGTGTTCGACGACATGTTTCAAGCACGTGGAAAAATTTTCTGGAGTTGATCTTTGGTGGAGAGGTCTCTTGATGCATCTGGAGGCCGCATGATTTTTCTCAGAATTTTTGGGGAAGAAAGATAATGAATTTCACCAAAAATGGCAAATCTGGTCCAAACTTGCAGCAAGCAGAATTTGAAAAATTTGAACTATGGACCAGTGGATCTTGATGGATCTAGGTTGACGGTGCTAAGGACTAGTCAGAGGAGTTTGTTTGGAACCAAAACTCAAAAGGGATCTGGTGGTTCCTTTGTAAATCACTAAGGTTCAAAATAAATGACAGAAATAGTTTTGAGGATAAACTAAATAGAGTAAAAATCAAAAATGGGTTGAACTTGCTGGGATTGGTCATTTGACTTGACCCAAAGTGGAGGGAGGGGTTTTGGAAGAAAATTTTCAACCTAGGTCATGGCAAGAAAATTTTTGAATGAGGAAGAATCAATCCATAAGCCATAGGGTTATTTTTAAAAGAAAGGATTTCAAAAACTTTCCCAAAGAAAATATTTGTGTTGAGTCAACACTAAATGAAAAGCCCTCAAGACCAAAGTAAATGTTGAGAAAAACACATAAAATACTTGCCTTAAAGGTTTTGAGAAGGGGAGGTTTTAAAAAAAAATTAAATAACCTCCTTCCCATAAAAAGGAAATTAATAAAACCAAATAAATTTTTTGGGGTGTTACAACACCTACCCCCTTAGGAAAAATCTCGTCCCCGAGATTTCAGCTGATCCTTAAATAGGTGTGGGTACTCTGCCTGAAGAAAATCCTCTCTTTCCCATGTTGCTTCATCCTCAGTGTGATTGCTCCACTGAACCTTGAAAAATTTAATTGTTTTCTGACGGGTCCTCCTTTCAGACTCCTCTAATATTTTTATTGGACGTTCCCTGTAGGTGAGGTCTGGTTGCATGTCAATGCTCTCATGTGGTACATGCTTCTCTGGGTTGCTTATGCATTTCCTCAACTTTGAGACGTGGAACACGTCGTGGATGTCTGACAGCTCTTTGGGTAGGTCTAGCTGGTAGGCTACTGTGCCTCTTCATGCAACCACACAGAAGGGTCCAATAAATCCTTGGGCTAGCTTTCCTTTAACTTTGAACCGTTGCAGGCCCCTCATAGGAGATACTCATAGATACACATATTCACCGGGTTCAAAGCTGACTTCACGATGCTTTCGATCGTAATAACTCTTTTGTCGGCTTTGAGCTGTCTTGAGTCGGTCCCTGATTAGTCTAACTTTCTCCTCGGCTTCCTTGAGCATGTCTGGGCCGAAGATACGACTGTCTCTTGTTTCTGACCAATTTAATGGAGTACGACATCTCCGCCCGTACAAGGCTTCAAAAGGTGCCATTTGTAGACTGGCTTGGTAATTGTTGTTGTATGCGAACTCGGCATATGGCAAGCTTTCCTCCCAACTGGTTCCATAGGTGAGAACACATTCTCTCAGCATGTCCTCTAGGATTTGGTTCACGCGTTCAGTTTGTCCATCAGTCTCGGGGTGGTATGCTGTACTGAATACTAGTTGAGTTCCCAGAGCTTGTTGTAAATGATCCCAAAATCTAGAGACAAATTGAGTGCCTCTGTCGGATATTATAGTCTTTGGAACTCCATGCAGGCAAACTATACGGGAGAGGTAAAGCTTGGCAAGCTTCTGAGTGGTGTGGGTTGTCTTTACGGGAATGAAATGTGCTACCTTGGTTAATCTATCTGTGATGACCCATATGGCATCATTTCCGTGTTGTGACCGAGGTAGTCCGACAATAAAATCCATTCCAATTTCATCCCATTTCCACTCAGGTATCCTGTTTGGCTGTAATAGCCTTGCTGGCTTTTGGTGCTCGGCTTTAATGCGTTGACATGAATCACAACATGCAATGAATGTGGCTATATCCCTCAATTTCAATAACCACACCTTGGCAGTAACTCTAAGTGATTTGCTTAATCCCAGGGGACTTGATGATCATGGATTTTTCCAAGGGAAGCATCGAAAAATCATGTTGCAAAACAAAACTCTTTGAAATGAACGAGTGAGAAGCTCTAGAATCAAACAAAACGTGGCAGGTATTGTGTTTACAAGGAACGTACCGAGTACGACATCCGGGGCATTCTGTGCTTCCTCCTTGATCACATGGTTCAAGTGACCCTTCTTGTGATTGTTATTGGGGTTGAAGTTGTTACGCTTGGGAGCTGGATTATTTCCACCGTTGTTTGGCTTGGGGGCCGAGTTCCTTGGTTTTGGGCACTGTTTGGCATAGTGTCCTTCCTCTCCACAAGCATAGCAAGTAACACCTGGGCGATACGTAAAATCCTTGTCCCTTGCATGAAATTTTTTGGTTGGGCTTGGAACATTGGTCGTGGATTTGTTCGCTCCATTTTTCTGAAAATCAGTCTTGTTCCGGTTGTTGCGAGCATGAGTAGTCTTGTCCATTTTGCGCTTGCGAGAATCCTCCAAGCTGCGGCGCTCATTTTCCAATGTAAATAGCCTTGTCCACAAGTGTTTTGAAATCTGAAAAGGTGTGTATGACTAGCTGGCATATAAGTGTTGGTGCCAGACCGTCCAAAAATTTCTCCATCTTTTTATTTTCAGTCATATGCTCTTCGTTGGCATAATGAGATAATTGAGTAAACTGACTATTGTATTCAGTCACTATCATGCTTCTCTGCTTGAGGTCATCAGACTCCCTTTTCTTGATCTTCATAATGCTTCTGGGATATGCGCCCCACGAAAACCTTCTTCAAATTCTTCCCAGGTGATGTTATTTTCATTGGGGTGCATGTGTAGAAAATTTTCCCACCATGATGCAGCTGCTCCAGTGAGGTAGTGAGGTGCATAAAGTACCTTCTCACGGTCCGAACATTGTGCAATAATTAATTTCCTTTCAATGTCTCGAAGCCAATCATCGGGCTCGAGAGGTCTATCAGTGTGAGAGAATGTTGGGGGACGTGTCTTTTGTAGTTCAGACAATTTGGAATGCTGCTGGTATGGTTCATGATGATTTCCCATATTGATAACATGGTTCATCATTTCTTGATGCTGCTGTTGGCTTTGCTCATAAAGGCAGCATACTTGAGAAAATGCTGCTTCACTGCCTTGCTGACTTGACTGCCCCCGTGTGAAATTGTGGCTTGTCTGGGTACCATAATTTTCTTCCGGCGGACTTGGCATGGAACGAGTCCAGGGACGAGGCATTTTCCACTCTGGGGTATTTTTGCAAAACTCATGAGAAAAAATGAGTGGCAAAATGAATAATTTTGCAGAGGCGGAATTTTTAAAGACTCCAAGATTTTTCAAGAAAAATACTTGATTGCGCATGGAGAAGGACTGCTCAGTACATATCTTACACGCGAGTCGTAATTATACAATACATCACTCCGGATGTGCGTACACATTCCTGACATGTTATTTAGGCTAGTGCACTTCTCCGAGTTCCTACATGATGCGCACACAAACTACTTCTCACCAAACCTATGTACACATAAACATATCATACAAGGTGGCACATCGCACGGCTGCTAGGCGCACTCAGTCAGAGAGGGTGAAAACTTCCCTCGGCCTGCCGAGGGTAAGGCCCAGTGGTGCAGGAGACTCAACCTCCTCCTCACTAATAGGCTCCAGGCGCGAAGTACTGCGCTGAGGAGTTGGTGCGGGTGCGGCAGGTGGTGCAACTCTGATTGGAGTAGGAGCAATGACTTGGTCAAACTCCTTAGTGGTAGGCAGGCGGCGAGCGGTGGCTAGGATGGCATGTGCATAGGATGCTGAGAACGAGACGTAAGTCAGTGGTGGTGCTGTATGGAGGAGCTCCCTCCTGTTGGCGGAACAACCCTGCACGAAGGCCATACGAGCAGCCACAAAGTCGTCCACGAGGTTATCAAAAGCTGCCTCAAGAGCTTTGAGATACTCAACAAGCATCTCAATAGCCTCATCTCTCTCTCCCCTAGGGCAAGCGAATGCATAGTGACAAGTATATGGCACGTGGCACGGGAGGTAGCGGTAGCGACGAGTCTTCATCGTAGGAAGAGCATCCCGGAGACGAGCTATCGCCTCACGGGCAGCCATCTGCATGGCATGCCTCTCCGTAGGCATGGCCCTTCCCACAAAACGGAAGCGGCGTGACTCAGAACGTCCTCCCTTGAATTGCACCGCGGCCTGGTGCATAGACACGCTATCGCTGATCTTGTGCTGGTAGAGTGTGAGCGTTAAAACTGCGGTGTCAGCGTTGATGCGGTCTGATGAATGCAAAATCTCTGAAACCCGGCGCACCCAATGGGTTGTTGACTCTCCTTCCTCCTGGACACAGGCAGCTAAGTCCACAATCGACATGGGTTGCTTGCATGTATCTTTGAAATTCTGAATAAACCGGGCTCTCAACTCAGCCCATGACCTCATAGAATTAGCCGGTAAGCTCTTTAGCCAAGTGAGGGCCGTCGCTTCTAGCATCATGGTGAAGTATTTCGCACATGCCGCATCATCCACATCCAGCATCTCCCAAAGAACTAGAGGTAACTCCTGGTTCCACCGATGTGGTTGGACGAACCGAAGTAAGCTGACGGGCTTCATGCTGCGCCGCTAACTCGGCCTCTCTGCGTGCCCGAGCCCGGTCCACCACCTCCTGAGCATCACCAGCACCACCCGCCGGGTTATTGCCACGGGGCGGATCATGGTTCCGCGCATTGCTTGACACTGCCGGTTCATCCATACGCCTGCTGTAACTCCGGCTTGGATGGGGTGTGGAATGAATCCGATCGCGACTATATGAAAAAGCCTCCTGTTGAACCAAGGCTGTCTGAAGAAGCTCCTTAACCCGACGCGTCTCGGCCGCCGCCGGAGAATCGCCTTCGATCGGAATGGCCGCCAGCCGTGAAGCGGCAGCGACAATGTTGTCCATTGGGTTAGAATAATGACCCGGTGGCGTGGGGACATGTGGTACTACAATGTTGTTCTGACGAGGCGGATCCACCAAACGTGGCTGAACCGGCGCCCCTCCTCAAGGTGCCTCCGCCCGGTTTACCACCGGCGGATTACTGGTCCCTGCTCCTGGGGTGTTAAAGAGATTTCTAGCATCATAAACCGGCGGCAGACGAGATCGGTGCCTCCTCTTCAGGACTTCGTTCGACGCACTCTAATCCAGCATAATCCGGTAAGCTTGTGCATCCAAAGTGGCCCGCTCCACGGCTATCCTGGTATCCTCAGCTGCTAAGTCGGCTTTGGCCTGGGTGATCTGATCTTTCACTTTCGCGATTTCCGCATTGTGTGCATCCTGATCCGCCAGGTGAACCTCCACCATCAGCGTCGCCAACACGTCAAACAAATCAGATACAACCTGAGTTGGCGGTCGCACAGGGCCTCCTGCCCCGGCTGCTGCCGCCGCTGCCAATCCAGAAATCATCGCCGCTGCGGTCGAAGAGTGGAGCGCCGGGTGTGTGCCGGCCATGAAGATCGCAACCCGGTTTGGCAGATCAAAGGGGCCTGGAATACTGTCGCCATCGGAACAGCCCCCAATCCGGCCATCTTGTAACTGATATAACGACTCGGTCTCTTCGGTCGATGACTCGTCGCTGGAATAAACGACGGTCTCACCACCAGATTCCGATCTACCCTCAGATTCCCCTCCATGGATAACTCCCACGAAGGCATGCTTCATGACAGGCTTGACCCGGGCAGATCTCGCACGCTGAGCCGTTTCGACGAGGTCAGTGCAGATGTCCGGCTCAGGGCCCAGTTCGCCGATCTTGCCAATGAAAACGTGTATGCCACCAAAGGGGACCCGGTACCCGTACTCGATTGAGCCGGCCTCGGGGCCCCAGCCTGCATTGTCAATGGAGAGCTTGCCGCGACGACTCTTGGTCATCCGACCCACAGCATAACCCTTGAGTCCTTCGAAGTTGCCCTCGAAGAACTTGAAACAATCGTGCGATAGCCCCACGGTGGGCGCCAACTGTCGTGGTTTTGTCACGGCAGATGTCCTAGAGAAAGGACTTAGTCATGGAGCCATCTCTACGGGTTAGCTTAAAAGGGGTTAAAGCTGACAAGGGACGCAAGAGAGTTTTATACTAGTTCGGCCCCTTACGATGAAGCTAAAATCCTACGTCTAGTTGTGATGGAATTGATGGGGTTTCGATGACCAGGGAGCGAATACGCTTTGCCTGAGTCCCCTTATATACATGGGTTGACGCCCGTCGGTTTACAGAATCCCGAGGCCGACTCATAAACGTGTACGGCTCGGTCTCTGCTCTTTCTACCTTACAACACAAGTTTACATATTAATACCGATTTATGTCTACAGGCCTTAAACCGGCTTTGGGCCCTAGGCCTTCACAAAGCGTCACCGTCTGTCTTCATGGATCTTAGATACAAACGAACTACTTATGGGGTTAACCCGGCCTCTCCTGGCCGGTTTACGCCCAGTGGTAATATCCCCAACAGGTCCCGAACTGTGCGTCTAAGGCGGATGGTAACAGGAGGCGGGGGACACAATCTTTAGCCAGGTTCGGGCCCTCTCGATGGAGGTAATACCCTACTTCTTGCTTGATTGATCTTGATGATATGAGTATTACAAGAGTTGATCTACCACGAGATCGTATAGGCTAAACCCTAGAAGCTAGCCTATGATTATGATTGTTGTTGGTCCTACGGACTAAACCCTCCGGTTTATATAGACACCGGAGGGGGCTAGGGTTACACAGAGTCGGTTACAAGGGAGGAGATCTACATATCCGAATTGCCAAGCTTGCCTTCCACGCCAAGGAGAGTCCCATCCGGACACAGGATGAACTCTTCAATAATGTATCTTCATAGTCCAACAGTCCGGACAAAGGATATAGTCCGGCTGTCCGAGGACCCCCTAATCCAGGACTCCCTTAGCCGGTCGAACACAAGTCCGTTTCCTCCGTTCTGCGGTACGCCAGGCCTCGTTTTCATCGGCTGTTCTGTCCAAGCCGGTTGGCTCCCGATGAACACGATGATGCATTTCGTTCCGACCCAGCCGGTTGGCTCCCCATGAACACGACGACGACGCAGTTTCTCCGTTCCGGCCCAGCCATATACACGAGCCCTGGCCGTACGTATCTGCGAGTAGGCGTTCGAGACCCCGCCCGTATGAACGTACGTGGCCGTATTTTCTTTCTTGCACCCTGGTCGATGTACGTACGTGTACATGCTACGTGCCCGCCTCTACTACCACACGTGCGCGCCTCTACTACGACACGTGCCCTTCCTTGTACGGCCACGGTTCATCGCTGCAGCCTGCAGACAGACCGATCGTATGTACATACACATTCGCGACCAGAATGACAACGCTACGTACGCTTCGACCAGGTGGGTCCCGAGTGTCAGGCACTTCCTTGCGTGCGAAGATGTAGCTGGTGGGTCCCCGCAGTCAGGGGGCGAATCATTTTTTTGCCCGTAATATGGACGCACTTCCTTGTGTGCGAACATGTAGCTGGTGGGTCCCAACAGTCAGGGGTTGGAAACATTATTTTCAGGGTAAAAAGGATGCAGTTGCATGCATGCGTCCATGGGCGTGGTGCGTCCCCACTGTCAGCCTGTCACGTACAGTCATCTACCGATGACTCTTGGTTGTTGACCACGTTGACCACACCGTGCCGAGCACACCAAGGCCGGTGGACGACGGCGAGGCCCCAGACAGGAACGACCTGGAGATGGGGAAGACACGACAGTGGAGTCGCAGATGGAGAGGAGTGGGAAACTTGACTGGTTCGGGTGCGCGGCAGCACTGCCGCCGTGCCGCCCACGGGAGACAGGAGCAAGAATAGAGGTTGAAGAAGGAGCACGGCTGTTGGATTAACATCCAACGGTCCAGCTGCTAGAATCATTTGTTGATTAAGTTGACAAAGCCCTGCGTACACGTCCGCTTAGTAGGCTCACAAGTCAGCCACCAAATCTGATGGGTCCCAGCTGTCAACGGGAGGAATAATTTTTTTCACATAACAAGGAGGCACTTCATTCCGTGCGAAGATACAGCTGGTGGGTCCCAGCTGTCAGGGGGAGGAAACATTTTTTTCAGCTTAATAAGGAGGAACTTTCCTTGCGTGCGATCATGGACCTCGTGGGTTCCAGCCGTCAGGCTCTCCACGTACAGTCCTCTTCCGATGACTCTCTTTTGTTGACCACGCCGAACCGAGCGTAGCGAGGCGGTGGATGATGGCGAGGCCCCGGACGGGAACGACCCGGAGATGGGAAGGCGCGGCAGTGGAGTCACAGATTGAGATGAGGAGAAGGGTTATAACTGGTTCTGGTGCGGCGTCGGGCTGCAGTCGGTGGAGAATAATAGGAGGTGTGGAGGGGTGGAGGGATAGCCTGGCCGCCGGTGGGGTAGCGCTTCACAGCGATGCGTGCTAAGCAGAGCCGCTAGCCGCCGAAGGGCGGACCAGGCGGTCCCGGCGACGCTGGAAGAAGAAGAAGACGAGAGATTGAAGGTGCATGCCGGCCGTTGGATATAAATCCAATGGTTGTCGATGTCATAATCATTTGTTGACCAAGTTGACAATGCCCTGCGTAGGCTTCGACCTTTGGGCCACATGTCAGCCTGCAAAAATGTGGCATGTATTTAACCCATGTTTTGTCCATTTGTTGGGCTGGGTGAACAAATAATTTCACGTCAATGCGGCCCATTTATATTTTCTAAGAAATCCCAGCCCATTTGCACTTTCTTGAAATACACGAATTAGCTGGGCTCGTTCTACATATAATTTTAGGTTAGAAGGAGCAATTAATATCAAAAAATAAACCGGAGCGACACATTATATATATATATAATTAACAAATTAGCGAGTTATTGCTCAAAATAAAAATGAGCGCATTATTATTACATTGGTCCTTAAAATCTTCGCAAGCTTTTGTACGGAATCACCAGGATTTTCCTTGCCTGTGAGTCAAAAACAACCAGGATTTTCCTTCCCAACCTCTGTTAAACATTTACTTTTATAAGTTAATAACACATGAGATGTTTTTATAATGTATATATAAGTCTCTATAAAAAATCCGATAATAGTAATAATATAAATATATATAATGTGGTTAGAAGGGAAAACATAAATTGGAGACAGCATTATTATTCTTATATATAGATAAATAGGACAGAGATATGCATTTTACTAAGAAAAATACATTGGGCTCCCGATCTTTAAGAAAAAGCGCATAGGCCGGTATGGACCTCAAAAAATAGGTTGAAACAATTGTCTCTATATGTCGTGGGCTATGCATGTTAAAAAACAAAACCTAGGCCTAGCTGATACTTGTTCGCCCTCTGGAAAAAAATGATACCAGCTAGATCCCCGAGCGAACTGGAATAAAGAGGGGGTCGGCGGCGCGACTGAAGAACCACATCAGGAGCGATTTTTTTTCTTCAGTGGATGTCTCTCGATGGCATTTTTTTACTTGCTTCTGCACCATACAACTTGTATTTTTAGCCTCCCAATCCGTGGTGGACCAGCAGCCCATTTGCTGGGCGGGCCAACCTACAGAAACCAGCACTCGAGTTTTCATCAAGCCCCAAAAACAACGCAGTACTATGTTTCTTTTGACGCGGAAAACATTACGGCAGGGGTTGAGCGGGGGAGGGGGAAGACAGAGCAAAAAGATTGAAAAGAGCTGATGCGCTGTTGCTACCCTAACAAAGCAGGTGCAATTCTTCTCAGGAAGAAGGTGTGCCGTTGACACCCACACGTCACAAATCCCACAGTAGGCATACTAACAAGTTCACACACAAGTACAATAGAAAAGGTAAACATTTGTATCAAACTCAAGTTCACAGGACACGTTCATATTCATAGCCAACATTCACAATCAACAACTCAAAAGATTCATATATACACAAGTTCAGCATGTCTATGCATCCAAATGATTGATAGATCACACGACAATATTCATAGATAATTCACAAAAAGATTCAGATATGCACATGTTCAGTATGTTTATGCATCCAAATGATTGAGATCACAGCAAATATCATCCATGGACGAACTTTAATTACCTAGGGTACATACTGGTAAATGGTGTTCAGTCGGAGGTACTTCTTGCTAAAATTAATGCTTGTACGAGTAAACTTTCGAGTACATAAGAGGCAGCACAGACAATCTGAACTTTGCTTGTAGGTTTATCCTCAAATAGTGGCCTCGTGCCGAGGGAGGTTTGAGCAACTTGGTCACTACTTTCATCCAACTAGTTTACTGGCTCATCTTGGTCCTGTAGCTCGCCAAAATTCTACATTGCAGACAAGAAAGGAGGCGGTTGAGAAAATGAACCACCCAATTTTTTTGTGAAGTTCAACTAAAATGGAGCATCCCTGGCGTACAGACTGATTAAGTGACAAATGAATATACGCGTCAACCAACTTTTCTGGAATCTTTAGACTCCATGCCATACAGTTCGCTACCATATGTGATGATAACCAAAAGGCACAAGTTGGGACCAAAGACTGGACTGCGTTTTCTGGGCTATGCACAAGCAATATTTTTGGCGTTCACTCTCCTAATACTTGGAGTTTGACAACTGGTTGACGCTGGTTGATACTCTAATGAATATAGGCACTTCTTCTTGTCAACATTGATGCTTGTCTGAGTGAACTTTGGAGTACATAGCAGCAGCATAAGTACCTGCCCATCTAGTATTTTTGTGCAGTTCTACTAAAATCACCCAATGTAATGATTTGCCTGCGAGTTCAGGCTCCAAGTTACTCCTTTATGAAATCGTCAAATAGTAGCACAATACCAAATTACCAATACATATGACAAGGACAATAATCAGGAGAAAGACCAGTACCAAACTGTGTGAGGTAGCATATCAATTACTATTTCCTTTGACTGGATGCCGAGATAAGACAAGCGACTGATAGCAAAGGAAGAATGCAAGACGAGATTAGTGACTGATAGGAAAGGAAGGAAGCTGTCGAGGCAATGAAGCACCAAAAGTTTTTGTGCAGTTCCACCAAAATCGAGCATCCCTGTTGGCACATATATTGAGAGAGTGAGATTACTGTAATAGCGGGACTAGTTGATGAAACATACACTAACAAATAGAAGCACCCTCATTATCTTAATGGGTAAAGTTAGCAACATAGTAGTCTTGCTTAAAGAGAGGTATTTGCTTATTTAATCGGTGCTAATTTGCTCAACACTCAAAGCTTGCCATGTATCCTAGGTTGCAAAACTTTATCGTGCAAAGATAAAGGAGTTTCTCATAACAGTAGCATGATACAAACAGAGATGACAACAAACTAATATGGATGAAGGCCATAGGACGGTACCAACCTGAGCAAAAAAGCTTATTCATGTAGTCCCAGAAGAGATGATAAAGCACTCACTGGAATCACTCAATAGTATATATTTTTGTGCACTTCAAATGTATGGTTGAAATCACTCTTGTTTACCAGTGCTGAGATTATATCGAAAGATTATCAAGAACTTTCAGTAGAGTTAAAGCACTGGCTGGGATACAGTTCAGTGTATTGTCTTGTGTAGTTCCACTAAAATGTATGATTGGCACAACATGATCCCTGTTTGCACAAGTAGGAACAAGGTGAAACCTTCATTAGCTTAGTGAGAAAGGATAGAAAGACATTAGCATATTACTCTAACAGTAGCACCAAATTCATCATGGACAATACACAGAAGTGAAAGGGCACCCTGGAGGATCGTCTCACATGTAAGGTAGACGTTGCTGGAGCCCTTGAATGGCCTCGACTGAGGCCTCGGCTTCAGCAATATCACCTTGGCACTGTTTATTCTTCTTCCTCCTCCTCTTCATGCTCTGTTTCTCTTTCTCCTAACCAGTTGGTGAAACCAAGTACATGATTGGCCTTCTATTTCAGAATTGGTTTTGTCAGTGAGGGAGTACAAGTGTAGTAGTAAACAATAGCATTATTTTTTCATGGCAGTCGCAAAATAGAGATGAACACATGCATTAAATATCATTCTTACCTAAAGGAAGGTTATGGTGCCAATATGGATGATGAGGATTGGAACACAGATCTCTCTTTGTGCAGTTCCACCGAAATGAACCAACTGTTCCATTCTGACATTCCAGTTAAACAACACAAAAGTCACTTTTTTTAAGAAGTGTTTTGTGCAGTGCACCAAAAGGTCACAACAGCAACCAGGTGAAATGGATATCCCTGTTTGCACAAATAGCTACAGAGGAAATAGTCAGAGTCTAAAACAATTACAGGCAAAAATATTTGTCTAAACTTGTCATGGCTTATAACAGTGGCATGGCTTCATTTTACCAGGGGTATTAGATTAATAACAACTAAATATTTGGTATAAGGGCATGGGACAGTGGGTGCACCAGCAGTCCAGCACCATGTACCTAAACCGGGGCATAAAGTGGTGATTCAGAGTTTGCTACCCCGAGAAACAAACATCCAAGAAACATATCTGGGTTGTTAGCCACCTACTCCTATGTTTTTTTGGAAATGGAGGCGTGCCCCCGGCCTCTGCATCATAATGATGCATGCAGCCATCTTATGTGTGGATAGCAAATCTAGTCCTGGTCATACCACTTTGTACATTGTTTCCCCTATATTTCCCTTTTCGACCAAGAGACCAGTTGGATGACCAGTCTGTACTACTTTCACCCCTATCCTTACTATTTGTACTAAGTCCGATGCACATACTAAATTCCCCCACCCCCACTTTATTTCTTGTTTGAACCAAGTACAAGATTCGACTCCATGAAGTAGCTTTACCTCTAACAATAGAAGACAAAAATAGGTGACGTTGGACCATCCGATCGAGAGGGGCTGAGAGGCAGAAAATGATGCACATGGAGCGATGTAGCGAGCTGGGGAGGTAGAGCTATAGCGGTTTCAAAGGAAGATATACCTGAAGGTCATCGTGATGTGGATAGGTGGGCGACAGGAGGCCGGATCCACCCACACTAGGGCAATGACGAAGGGATCGGAGGACCTCCCGCTCCGGCGCTTGGCCAGAGATAACGGTGCGGCTGGCAATGGGTCTCCTCCCTCGCTGTCGACGACGGCCTAAACACTGCCCCTCCTCCCCTTCACCGGCGAAGGGGCATACGTCTGGATCTATAACCAGCGGTGAGGATAGAAAGACAGTGTTTTTTGAAGGGAGAAAGACAGTGTTACCACCGCTATCTTGTTTAGATCTGGAGAGGATGAGAGTGTGTGAATAGAGCAACCCTAGCAACCAAGCGCGGAGGCACCGGCCTATACATACGTAGTGGGGTAGTTTTCCTTTTCCACTCCATCAAAACAATCATTTAAAATTGTGTACGTGCCAAGTCGCCTTTTTTTAGTTGTTGATTGTTTTTTGAGATAGCTACCCGCTTATTCCAGGTGGTGTTACGGTGTGCCAGGTCGCGCTTTGTATCGTTCAAGTCTGGTACAAGACCCTCCATTAAATGAACAACCACCCCCTCGTAAAAATTGTGAACAAGCCCGCGGCTAAAATTATCGGAAGCGTGGGCTGCCCCAACATGCATTATTATTTATATTTTCTACTCCCTCCATTCCTAAATATAAGTCTTTTTAGACATTTCAAATGGACTACAACATACGTATGTACGTAGACATATTTTAAAGTATGGATTCATTCATTTTGCTCTGTATGTAGTCACTTGTTAGAATCTATAAAAAGACTTATATTTGGGAACGGATGGAGTATGTGGGAGTATCCTCAAAACAAAATGTGAGAGTACAATATTTATTGGGCCCCTTTGTAATTGGTGCTAAATTTTGACCAAATATTTAACTGACAAAATGTTAGTGCATGTTAACAAAAATTATATTGCTTGATTCATATTTGAACATAGTTTTCAATGATGTAGTCGCTGTTTGGTTTCCAGCAACATATTGCCACACTTTGCCACACCTCACCTTAGGCAAATTTGACCAAGTTAGGCGGGTGTTTGGTTCTAGCCACACCTAAGACAAGAATTTTTATTAGCAGTGAACCCCACATGTCATCGGCACAAAAATTGTGGCAAGATTCCCTTAGGCAAGCCCAAGTGGGTCTAACAATTTGAGCAACTCAAGTTAGGCAAGTGTAGCAAGTGTGGCAAAAATAATGTGGCAACATAAGACAAACATAGTGACAATCCAAACAGCCCCGTTATTTTTTGTGACATGCATGAACATTTGGTTAGTTAAATTTATAGTCAAAATTTGGCAAGGTGCATGAAATCAACACATGCAAGTATCAAAAGGAAAGTCACGGCATGCATGCATGCGTTGTACTCCCTCCGTTTCAAAATATAAGTCTTTTTAGAGATTGCAACAAGTGACTACATACGAAGCAAAATGAGTGAATCTACACTCTAAAATATGTCTACATACATCCGTATGATGTAGTCCATTTGAAATGTCTAACAAGACTTATATTTAGGAACGGAGGGAGTAACTAATGCATCGGTAAACGCAAATTATTGAAATATATCAAGTGCTTTGATGTGTCGCTCAACTCATACAAGATCGAGAAGTTTGATTACTACAAGGCCCTCTCGCCTTAACCGCACCTGCCTTTGGCTGCATGATAGGTGGGCCGCCGACCTGTTGGGCCCAACTGTCATAGACACAAAGGCAGGAGCAGTAAGTCAATGAAGCTGCGTCCCTCCCTTGCCCATGAGCGTGGTGGCTGGCAGGACTAGGAGAAGCTTTCGTTCGCTACACGCTCTCCCTCCCGCACGCGATGGACATGCAGCAGTTCAATCGGTGTCTGTCGGTGCACAAAGTAGGGGCTCTCTTTTGTGCCCCTTTACCTGTGCACGGGCAGTCAGAGCCACACCCGCGACCACTCTTAGCAGGGCAGAGGAGGGAAGCAGAAGTGCAAGGCTACCAGAGCAGCGCTCCAACCATGAGCGCAGAACACGGAACGATCGGACAGGCTTCCTCCCGGCAAGACCCTTGCCGGGGCGGCCTACACAGCCCCAGCAAGAGCCTTGCCGGGGCAGCTCACCCAACACCAACATCGCAACCACCCTTGAATCTGAGAGTTCCGACACCATCGACAACATTGAAACCAAGGCTCAGGAAGTGCCTGCATGGTGGCATGCAGATCTTTGTGAAGATGGAGAGCCTACGAATCCCAAATGAGGGCCAGAAGACAAGACAATCGCGAGTCTCCTTGCCGAGGATGCCCACGAGGCCCCGGCAAGGCTCCTTGCCGAAGACACTCGCAAGGCCCCAGCAAGACTCTTGCCGAGGGGCTCACAAGGCCCCGGCAAGACCCTTGCCGGGAATATACGCGAGACCGCGGCAAGACCTTGCCGCCCCATCACCGCCCCAGCTCAGCGGCCAACCCACCAACTGAAGCAAGTACCCACGTCGCAGTACATGGGTACTAATCCAACCAGCCAAACACCTGCGTGGTGGCATACAGATCTTCGTGAAGACCCTATCACCATGCCAACTCAGCAGCCTGCCAGCCTACATGGCGCTGCATGCCTCGTTGGCCTGCATGCGTGTCGGAGCAAGGCGGAGCGGCGACGAATGGGACGGGCCTCGTTACCGCCCCCGATAAAGCAAGTGGACACCTAAGTAGCGCATCTAATGCATTTTGTCCTGTAATGACAGGCGATAAGCTTGTACACCGTATACCTTTCTACCTCCTGTGTGCCACTGTGGCAGCCCCTTTTGACTATAAAAGGAGGCCCGAGGCATACTGAAGAAGGATTCAGATCTTTTGGACGACACATGCATCGTAGCTAGTTCAAGAACTCAAGAACACTCAAATATACATCAAAGCAGGACTTGGGTATTACGCATCCTCGCGGCCCGAACCTGGGTAAACGATCCTCGTGTTGGCTTCTAGACCCGCTCTTTGCACAACCTCGCGCCCGCCAACCATAGCAAAAGGGATCCTAGTGATCCCATAGGTGTCGTTTCCCCGGACATCTTTGGCGCGCCATATAGGGGGCGCAGTTGTGAGAATCTGGTCTAGCAGTTAGTCTAGCAGTTCTTCATCACCATGGCTCCCAAGAAGAAGGCGATCACGGCGAGCGGTTCATCCGGAGCCGAACGCCTGTGCCAGGGCAGGCGAGTGATGGGGTGGTCGCGGATGGAAGCCGAGGCGCGGCCCGCGAACACCCACATCGCTCGGGCAGCCAAAGGTTGGCGAGCGGCACCGTTCGTGCACGAGACAATGATCCACATGCCACCAAGTCCAAAGACGGAGTTGTGCCCCCCGCAGGCGGCGCGGGGCCCTCCAAGGGCGGCGTCGGGCCACCTACAGGCGGCATGGCGACCTCAAAGACGCCTACACCGGCGCCCGCAGCACGCTCCTCTCAGGATGAGCGCGACGAGCAGCGCTACCGCACCAGTAACCTCGGGCGCCGCCACGGGAAGAGTCCTATGCATCATTCACGAGACGTAGAAGACCAGCATGCACGCCGAGGCACTGGAGAAAATGGCGCGCAGCCGCAAGGCCGTGATAGGGCCCCGTCTAACGTGGTTAGAAGTCAGAGCGCGTCATGGTCCACCCAGCTTTCGCCACCACCCTCGCCAGCAGAGGCCTTAGCGCGCGCAGTTTCTCCTCGACTTCCCTCCTGTTGCGGAAAAGTTCGACGAATGGAGAGCCACCATCGGGAGCCTCGTCGGCATCGCCAACAAAGACAAGCCGCGACCAACGGGGCCCTCAGGCCGACCCTCTGTCGAGCCACCGCACGCCAGTGGTGGAAGGGCCGGAGGCGCTGCGGCCATGGTGCATTCTCCTCCTCCACGCCAGTCACTGCGGGTGCCGGTCCGTCGGGACGACGCTTGTGATAACATTTCCATAGCGTCGTCCCACCCACGGAGCCACTGTGATCAATGCCAAGTTCTTCGGGAGCGAGACCATGAAGATGCTCGAACCACTATCGAGCGGCGGCACGAAGCGCGCCATCAGTCAGATAGGCGAGCAGAGCCCACTGTGTACCACCCAGCTTCAGGGGGCTCTGGTGGCCTACCTTACGAGGTGGGTTGCCCAGCCTTTACCCGTGAGCTGCTGCAGTTCCAGTGGCCCACTCACCGCACGTTCAAGCCTGACGTCGGCGAGAAGTACAACAGCAAGACTCACCCGTCAGAGTTCCTTAGCATCTACACCATCGCGATGCAAGCTGCCAGAGCTCGCGACGACAAGGTGCTTGCCAATTACTTCCCGTTGGCGCTTAAACCCATCATCATGTCATGGTTGATGCACTTGCCAGTGGATTCTATTTCTTCTTGGTCGGATTTGTGCCATGAGTTTGTTGGCGCCTTTACGGGAGGCTACCAAGCTCATTGCCAGGCAAGCGACTTGCATATCATCCCCCAGAAAGAAGGCGAGAACCTGCGCAAGTACATACAACATCCCGGACGTTCATCCCGCCGCTATGATCAGCGCATTCCATCAGAATGTGCGTAACCGCAAGATGCGTGAAGAGCTAGTGATGAACAAGGTGAAGGATGTGGCAGAACTCTATGTTCTAGTCGATAGGTGTGCTCAGGCTGAACAGGGAAGGAAGTATCCCGGCGAAGACGCCGGTGTGGAAACTGATTCCTCAGATGAAGACGCTGCCGCCCCGGCAAAGAAGGGCCGACGTCGCAACAGGAATCGCAAGGGCAAGGCCGTGCTTGCCATCGAGGGATCCGACGATGGAGCCGCTGCCAAGAAGACCAAGGCAGAGGATCCCGGCAAGGAAGTTGCCAGGTGCGGCGCTTGCCGGGCCTTGGCGGCTGCCGACAAGCCAGGAGGCTCCGACAAGCAGTACTGCAAGATCCATCGCACCAAGGGCCACGACCTCCAGAACTGCCAGCAAGTCGAGCAGCTCGCAGAGAGGCAAAGAGCCGAATATGAGAGGTGAGATAAGGAGAAATGCCAGGATGGTGCTGGGGGATCCGACAAGAAGCGTGGCGGTCAAGCTGGGGGGCGCGGCAAAGATAATCAATAGGAAAGGCCCGCCCGAGGCCGCCACAAGAAGCAAGTAGACGATGATCATGACGAGGACGACGAGTCCGGCGAGCATGAGTTCCAGAAAGCTACAGAGACCATGTGCGTCGACGGTAGCGCCTCGCTGCACACCTCTCACCGCCAGCTCAAGCAGTGGACGCGTGAGATCACACTAGCGGAACCATCGTTCGATGCTCAAAGGCCACTGAAGTGGTCCATCACGCCTACCATTTTTGACACCGAGGACCACCCTGATCGCACAACTGTGGTCGGGTGTTTGTCGTTGTTGGTTTCGCCAACAATGCGCAACCTCAAGGTGACAAAAATGCTAGTTGACGGCGGGGCCGGTCTGAACTTGATCTCGCCCGTTGTGATCAAAACGCTGTAGATTCCTGATGGAGACCTCGAAGAGACGGGCACGTTTCAAGGAGTCAACCCGAGAAGAAGCCAGCCAAAGGGTAAGGTCATGCTACCCGTGACATTTGGAGGCGAGCTGAACTATAGGACAGAGAGGATTGTTATTTATGTCGCCGAGATCCCCTTGCCCTACAATGGGATCCACGGCCGCCCAGCACTAGCCAAGTTCACGGCGGCGTCACATTACGCCTACAACACACCGAAGATGCCTGGGCCGATGACCATCATCACCGACCCCTCCAACAAGAAGGATGCGCTGATTTGTGCTGACCAACTCTACCGGGAGGCAGTTGCAGCAACTGCCGCCAAGGCACTTGCTCCTGCCGCTGAATCCCCGGGAGGGAAGAAGACCGGTAAGACCTCTCGCACCCACTCCGGCAAGCACACCTCTCTGGAGTGCTGTGCTCCCGTCGAGGACGTGCCAGAGAGCTCCACTGACAAGAGCAAGAAATCCAGAGCTGCACCACCAGAAACCAAGAAGGTGTCCATCAAGGAGGATGGCACGGGAGGGGCTTTCACTATAAGCTCCACCCTCGATAGCAAATAGGAAGGCACGCTTGTCACCTTCCTGCGGGTGAATGTCGATGTGTTTGCATGGCAAGCATCCGACATCCCCGGTGTTCCCAGGGAGATGATTGAGCACCATCTTGCTGTCTGTCCTCATGCGCGACCCGTCAAGCAGAAGGTTAGGAAGCAAGCTTTAGAGCGGCAAGAGTTCATCACAGAGGAGATCAGGAAGTTGGAAGCGGCAGGCTTGGTCAGAGGAGTGCTCCACCCAACGTGGTTGGCCAATCCGGTAGTGGTGTGCAAGGCAAATGGGAAATGGAGGCTATGTATTGATTACACGGACATCAATAAGGCTTGTCAAAAGATCCTTTCCCTTTGCCGTGCATTGACTAGAGTGTGGACTCCACGGCCGGGTGTGACTTGCTATCATTCCTTGATGCTTACTCGGGATACCACCAGATCTTCATGACAAGAGAAGACGAAGAGAAGACTGCGTTCATCACCCCATGTGGTACATATTGTTTTATGCGAATGCCTTTCGGGTTGAAGAGCACTGGTTCAACATTTGCAAGAGCGGTCCAAATTGGTTTTGAGCCTCAGCTACATAGAAATATGGAAGCTTATATGGATGACATAGTGGTCAGAACCAAAGACAAGGCAACACTCATACAAGACTTCGAAGAGACGTTTGCAAATTTGCGCAAGATCAACCTCAAGCTGAACCCTAAGAAGTGTGTCTTCGGCGTTCCGCCCGGCAAACTTCTCGGGTTCTTTGTGTCACAGCGTGGGATCGAGGCGAATCCGGACAAGATCAAGGCCATTGAGCAGATTGAGGCGCCCAGGCGAATCAAGGATGTCCGTCGGCTCACTAGTTGTTTTGCCGCCATGAGCAGATTCATCTCCAAGTCTGCTGAGCGCGCCCTTCCCTTTTCCAAAATCTTGAAAAACGGGCCCAATGGAGTGGACCCCGGAGGCCGAAGCAGCGCTGCAGGATTTGAAGGAATACCTCTCCTCTATGCCAATACTGGTTGCGCCTAAACCACAAGAGCCGTTGCTGCTGTATCTAGCGGCAACAAATCAAGTGGTCAGTGCTGCACTAGTGGCGTAGAGGGAGGTCAATGCGGAGGTGATAGCAACGGCAGGGCTGACCAGTGGCGAGGCAGAGCGCCCAACAGAATCTGACGCCACCAGAGCAGAAGCGACACGGCCGAATGAAGTAGTGCAGAACAAGAAGATGACGCAGCACCCGGTCTACTTTGTTAGCTCCCTCTTGCAGAAATTGCTCTTCGGCCTTCTTATGGCCTCGAGCAAGCTACGCCATTACTTCCAAGCACACGAGATCACCGTCGTCACTCGCCTCCCGTTGCAACGGAGATTGCACAACCCAGACGCAACTGGGAGAATTGTGGAATGGGCCTTGGAACTGTCGAGCTTTGGGTTGAAGTTTGAAAGCACTTCGACAATCCAGAGTAGAGTCTTGGCAGAGTTCGTTGCATAATGGACCTCAACGCCCGACAAAGAGATCCAGGAGACCACTCTCCCCAGCAAGGAAACAAGTCACGACTGGATTATGTACTTTGACGGGGCTTTCTTGCTGCAAGGCGCCGGTGCTGGTGTGCTGCTCGTCGCACCCACCGGAGAACACCTCAAGTATGTAATCCAGATGCACTTTCCCAGGGAGATGTCAACGAACAACACTGCCAAATATGAGGGGTTGCTTGCTGGTCTCAGGATCGCGGCAGACCTCGAAATCAAGAAGCTCATCGTTAGGGGTGATTCACAGCTTGTCGTCATGCAACTTTACAAAGACTACCAGAGCCCATTGATTGAGGCCTACGTAGATGAAGTGAGGAAGCTGGAGGAGCGCTTTGACGGTATACAAGCGGAGCATGTTCCCCGAGTAGAGAACGGCATCGCCGACTACTTGTCGGAACGCGCTGGCCACAAACTGCCTGTGGAGCCAGGTACCTTTGTGCTTTGATTAACTCAACCATCCGTCGAACCATCGACAGAGCAGAACAAGCGGAGGAAATCAGGGCCCGGCAAGTACTTTCACGCCGAACTCCCAGGAGCCGCCGGGAAGGATGTTTATGGGGACACTGAGCCTGCCGTGGGGGGACAGACTCCGGCAGGGCGCCAAGCCTTGGCCGTGGAGACAGCCGCCCCCATGGCAGAAGAGATGCCTTTAGTCCTTGCCGTCGAGCCCCAGGCTCCGGCATGGGCGCAGCATACTGTTCGATTTCTCCAAACCGGGGAACTCCCTGAGGAGTAGGAAGAAGCGGAGAAAGTAGCCCGTCGGTCTGCCATGTATCAGTTCGTCGACGACGTTCTGTACAGAAAAAGACCAAACGATGTGAAATTGAAGTGCATCCCCCGGGAGGAAGGACTGGAGCTGTTGGCAGAGATACACGGAGGCATATGTGGCTCCCACATAGGGTCGAGGGCCCTTGCCGGCAAGGCATTCCGACAAGGTTTCTTCTGGCCCACTACCCTCCAGGATGCAATGGCACTAGTAACCAAGTGTGAAGCGTGTCAGTTCCATTCAAAGAAGCTTCA
The DNA here is from genome assembly GCF_018294505.1 of Triticum aestivum. NCBI lineage: Eukaryota > Viridiplantae > Streptophyta > Magnoliopsida > Poales > Poaceae > Triticum > Triticum aestivum. Next base: position 125,020,917 of record NC_057805.1, on the reverse strand, counting down.
TCAACCAGCTCAAGCTCTCCAAACAATTCCTCTCTCCTGGCCATTCTCGGTCTGGGGGCTCGACATACTGGGCCCCTTCCCCCGTGCTGTCGGGGGCTTTGAGTACTTGTACGTGGCAATCGACAAGTTCACAAAGTGGCCAGAGGTTGAAGCAGTGAGAAAGGTAACAGCGCAATCAGCTGTCAAGTTCTTCATGGGACTAGTCTGCCGTTTTGGTGTACCAAAAAGAGTCATCACCGACAACAGCACGCAGTTCACGAGCCGCACCTTCAGGCAGTACATTCAAGATATCGGCAGCAAGCTCTATTTTGCTTCTGTTGCACACCCACGAAGCAACGACCAAGCTGAGAGGGCAAACGCTGAAGTATTGCGAGGCCTCCGAACAAGGACTTTTGAGAGGCTACACAAGTGCGGGAGGCGCTGGATTCATGAATTGCCGGCGGTTCTTTGGTTAATTAGAACGACACCAAACTGAGCCACCGGCCAGACACCTTTCTCCCTCGTTTACGGGGCAGAAGCAGTTCTCCCCACAGAACTCACATACGAGTCACCCCGAGTGCTCGCTTATGATGAGCTTGAGCAAGAGCAATTGTGGCAAGATGACACAATGCTCCTTGAGGAAGATCGTCTTCGGGCGGCTGTGCGAGCAGCGTGCTACCAGCAAGCCTTGCGCCGCTACCATAGCTGCAAGGTTCATGCCCGAAGCTTTGAGGAAGGTGACCTTGTTCTTCGGCGTGTTCAGTTGGCCAAGAATTCCAACAAGTTGACGCCGAAGTGGGAAGCCCCTTATCGGGTAATACGAGTCACCAGGCCCGACGCAGTCCGCCTGGAGACCGAAGATGGTATTCCAGTAAGCAATTCCTGGAACATCGAACATCTTCGCAAGTTTTACCCGTAAGGCGCGGTTGTCGGGTCCCCCCGACAGACCACCTTTTTGTACAAGACTTGCCGGCAAGGCATGTAACCCTTTGTACAAAGCCAGGCGTAGACCCTGAGCATAAATAAATGAAGCGCTGGCGCCCTAAGTTTTAGCATGCATGCTAGGTTGAGTCTCTCCCTCGGCTAGGGTTGATAGTGCTTAGCGGCGACTAACCCCTAGCCTAGAGGTTGGGTGCGCGTCTCTCTATTCTTTCCCGTCTTTTTGGTTCGCAAGGCGCATGAACATTTCTGCTGAGCTGTTTGGAAGAAAGAGAACAGGCCGGCGCCCCGACCCCGGCAAGCCAAGGTTGCCGGGGGCTGCAGACCCAAAGATCTGACCGCGGCAAGCGAAGATTGTCGGGGGGCTGCAAAATCAGATAAGTCTTTCATCCCCCACTCCTTACTTCCGTATGAAACTTGAACGTATGAGACTTCGCTCACCCTTATACCATCGTGTTCCCTCTTCCCCGTGTCCAAAAACTTTACTTTGGGCCGGGCCTTGGTCGTAGCGCGGTGGGAAAGGAATGGGCAAAGGGCCCAATCCTACTTTGCCCTTACCTCCGCCAAGAGCGTGAGTGTAGTCGAGCTATGGGGTAGGAGGACGGCAGGGTCTATTTCCAGGTCACAATGTTTATCTTAAGATAACGAGGACTCGTTCCTTGGTGCGGGCCTCGCCCACGCGCAAAAGAAACCCGGCAAACACCCTTCTCTTCATTAATACGTTGATAACAAGTACAATTCATACGAAATGCATACATGAGCAGGGGGTTACAAGGTTTAAATCTTACTAAGGCCCATAGGCTTAAAAGTCAAAAAGAGATAAGATGCCCGTAATCCCTTTCTTGTCCCTCTCCTCAGGAAACGGAACAAGATGGAAGAAGCGCAAAAGGAGCGCCTAGGCAAGGTACGAGCAGCAGAAGACACCAAAAGAACATCCCGGCGGTCGTCCAGAAGAGGGCTGGTGATGATGGTGCCGGGAGAAGAGCCGAATGATGAGGTAGCGGGCCGGCAATATGCGACGAAGGCGTCGGTGCCCACGTACTCCGACTTGACGGCCCACCACCCGCCTTCTTCATCTTCCTCGGCCTTCCCACGCCAACCACCCAAGGAGACGACCCCGAGAAGTTCAAGGAGCTGGCGATGCAGATGATGTTGCTGCCGGTGTCGTCCAGGGATGGTGTGCCCGACGCCTAGTCAGACCCAACATCCCCCCGCCCGCTACCCTCGTCGTCGTTGTCGCTGTCCTCCTCGTCGCTCTCGCCCGAAGAGGAGCTTTCGTCATCGGTCGAGCTCTCCACACAACACCCTAGTCTGTGTCCCGAGCGCCCGAAGACCTTGACAGAGAGCAGGTCACTCTCCTCTAGCTTGAAGTAGCGGACATGTCCATCCATCAAGCACTGGGCACGTGCAATGGTTTTCCAGCCCCGACGAAGAAGCATCCCGGGGAACCCTGTGTTCACCCGCATGTCGCCATGGCAACACCCCTCCATGTGAAGCCTTAGCCTTGGTGGATGGTCGATCTCCAACACCCCTCCATGTGAAGCCGTAGCCTTGGAAGCGGTCCAGACTCCCGCATGGCCCACCTCACATTTTTTTGATAAAAAGGCTATAAGGGAACCCCCTACAGTATAATTGGTGCAACAAACCCAAATTGCAAGTACCATGCCTTGAACCTGGGTGGGTGGGAAGGCATCAACCCCTCCCCACCACTAGGCTATGCCTTAGTCTGCTAGCCCACCTCACATTATCACCATATATTTCTTGGAGTCTGTGCGTGGCGGGCGGGCAATCTCTTCTCCCTCCCCCGTCTCTCTCTTATTAGCTGACGCCCGCTGAGCGATTAGATTTCGGCTATCGACGGTTTATTCAATTGCAGTCCCACATGTCAGTGAAATTGCAAGACAACGCGTGTCCGTTCTGGTTTGCAGCGTGCGAGCCGGACTGTCGGGGGTGTGATGCGTACGAGTCGTAAGTGTGTCGCCTTTTCTTTTGAACTTGCAAAGCGAAACATTTTCGTGCGATCGATCGATAGAAATCCAGAAAAAATGACGAGGGCGGTGCTTTCCCGCGCATTAGGCGGGCTAGTTTGAGTGATATGACGTGCTACAGTGCCGTCTACTTGCTCCATTTTTATGTATGCAAGAGTTTACACTCTTACGTGGGAGGAGTTGAAAACACGGCGGATCTGATTTTGATCGAGGGATAACTGTTCCCTGCCAAATAACGGAGCACTATTAATCTCCAGCGCTGGCCCACAAATTTACACCGACATCTGTCCGAGGACATGATGGATGCCATCCAATGATGCCCGCATACCTTTCGACAACTATATGAAATAACCAGACGAAATTTGTGCAAACAAAGCAAATTTCAAATTAACCGGATGAAATTCATTACATTTCGAAAACTTTTCCTACAAACTGGACGAAATTCATTACATATTTCACACAAACCGTACTAAAACCTACTATAAACCTAATCTATACGATCGTCGGCGCCCGACCACCATGTCCGGCCATGAACCCGAGAAAGCCGGCCATTGCATTTGCCTCCTCCTCATCCACCTCGATAACCTCCTCCTCCGGAGCACAAGGTTCTGAAGATTTCTGCCTCCATGTCACCGTCAACCGGCTAATCGGCCGCCGATGTTTATCCCACCAAGCTTGGCGTCGACTGAGTGGAGGAGCGGTGGCCTTCCTGGGACCAGAGCGGCGGCGACCTACCGTGTACTACTCTTCCTCACTACCGGCTGCGCCCGCGGATGCGCGCCGGCTTCGTGGTAGTGGCGGCGGAGGGTGGCCGGGGGGAGCCGGCGGTCTCCTTCGTCTGCTCCTGTGACAGTACGTCCAAGAGAGCTTTGGAGCGCGCCCAGAGCGGAGCCGCCGATGTCCTTCGTCTGCTCCTGCGACAGTATGTCCAAGAGAGCTTTGGAGCGCCAGGAGGCCATGGTTGGAGTGGTGCCGACCGAAGGAAGGGACTGGAGGAGAATGAGTGTGGGTGTTTGGCTATGGCTGGGAGCTGGGGCTCAAGTTAATATAGTGGGCGAATGGCAATGAGCCGTGGCAGACGGATGGACGGCTGGCGCCGGAGTAGGTTCGTCGGGCGTGAATGCGGATGCTGCTTCAGTGACTGAACTACTGGTGCCTTGGGTCACTGACATGTGGGCCCAATGGGCATCTGGCCCGCATGTCAGTGACACACCAACTGCACCTGCAGTTAAGTCCAGTGAATGCGGCATTGACGTTCTGGAGAGACGGTGATCGTTTCAGGCGGGAAGTGCGCGCTAGTGATGGAAGGGGTTTCAGTAGGCCAGGGTGGTCAGACGCTGGCATACTGGTAAAATTTTAACTCATGGATGATGAGCCTTTGAAGTGTATGCGGCACGTATTGACAACCAGGCGTCCATGCAACCAGTCTTGTCGCCAGCTAGCCTTCGACAACCACCATAGACACCACACAACCATGCATAACTTACGAATAATGGACGAATCGATCAGACACACACTCGTGTGCAGTGGCACTATGATCGGTCGCTCATGATAGTACAGACTCCGTACCATAGTACCCTCTCTAGCTAGGCTATTTTATATATTATCATTGTGATGGACAATATACATGAGCAAGGCACCGAGTCCCGAGTATGACCATTGGTGTTGAGCCAGGTGAATACATGCTCGGCATTCACGGAGGCCTCCATCAAACGTCTAAATAGTAATGTTAGGCACCGCCGGGGCTCGCAGGTGACGGGCTCGCCGTTTGTGTTGCGCCATGAGCAGGACTTTGATTGAGAGGGCGACGTGCATGCAATAGCATGGTTTGACAGCGTGAGCGTGAGTGTCTGCATGCGTACATGCTACTTGCCTCTATGGACGGTCTGCGCTAATGTGTGCATCGCGTATAATATAATGATCAAAGTGAGCTATCAACACAAGTTCGATGACCGCCAATGCATTTTACTCGGTAATAAATGACCAGGATTGAAGGGGAATCCAAATTTCCTTCGTCTTATGTCCTTGAGCTCTTGACAAACCAATGCACTATGCGGTTGTCCGGCCACTCCACCCCAGAGCTCTCACCAAGCGTCATTCATCCCACCGCGCCACACACTAACCAGTAAGGAAGCGATGGCATCCCGTCGCGCCGAGTTCCTCGCCGCCCACGACCGCACACAAAATGGTAGGGAAGCGATGGCATCCCGCCGTGCCGAGTTCATCGCCGCTCGCGACCTCACACCTACATGGGCGGAATTTGAAGCTGCCAAGGCCGAATGGGCGGTAGAGCAAGAGGCGGCCAAAGCAGCACAGAGGGAGCGGAGAAGTCAGGAAGCACTCAAGAAAAGAAAGGCCCGCCGCTGCAAGAAAGAAGAGGACGCACGCGCTGCTGCGGAGAGGTTGGCGGAGATCCAAGCACAGTGGGGTGTCGCCGACAAAGCCGGGTAGGAGAACGACGGCGTCTGGCCAGCATGTGAGAATTAGTAGTACTAGTAGTAGTTAGTGTGTGTGTCTGTGTCTGAGTACGAGCATGTACCGGTACTACCATTTACTACTGTAGTTTTTAGAGCAAATTACCAGTACATTAGCCTAGACTCAATGGAAAATTCCTATCCTATGCATCAAATGGCATCTCTTTCTCTATAGGAATTGAGATGCATGTCATCTCACTTCCTATGATTTTCATATTCCTACAAAATTCCTATCCTATGAACGAAAGGAGGCCTCTGCTGGAGTAACTACTGTAGCTAGCAGTACTGCTGGTACATTAGTTTTCTTCAAGAAGCGGAATTCAACGAAGTCATGATGGTTCCTTCCTCCGAGCAATTTCACAGTGGGAAAGGTTGGGCCTGTGATTTGATGGCTCATTAGTCATTATTACTACGGTGCGACGACCGGGGTGACTCTCCCTTGGAGTTCTGCGTGCATGGCAAGTGGACCTGGATGGTCGATGTCCCACATGTTGGCGAACGGAAGTATTCTTTCCGATATCGAGGAGCAAGGAAACCGTGTGGTATAGTATCACTGCTGATTTTTTTCCGATGAATGCTAGCATTTCAACTCTTACGACGAAGGAGTGCCAAACACGGCACGTGCTGGATGTCCCACACGTCAGCGAAAGGAGTGGGACATGAACAGCGTGGTAGAGCGTCTCCACTTCTTCCACTTCTGGGTCGGAGACCACACGTAGTAGTACTAGGTATCAACGATACAAAGTGCGACCCGGAGAGAAATACACGTCTGGTTGGAAGGTCCAGGGGCATACACGTAAACAAATATAAAACCTAATATGTGCCTCCAATTAATATAGTAGTAGTAGAGTACTTAGGCATGTACTCCATAACATCACCGTGCATTGCACATACAACATTTAGTGGTACGTAGTAGACAAATGGGTATATGCCACGCATGTTCATACTATTTGTGCCTTTCTACTTCACTTACTGCGCTACATTACTCAGGTTCGTACGTCCACTCCTGGGTACATGTCTGCCTTGTAGTTCCAGTCCCACGGGTTCTTCATAGATGGAATGATCCATATCATCACAGTTAGTGTGGCTCCCCACGATGGAGACCCATCCAAACTATGGCCAGCCTCGACGCGGAGCAGTCGCGTGCACCGGGAAGCGGCGCTCTCTCGGCCGTCACGCTGCTTCAAAGCCAGCGCCAGTGAGAGGTCGCCTCCGCTCTAGCCGGGCATTAATGCGGCACTAACGCTCTAGGGCGACGCTGACCGTTTCACGCGGGAAGCGCGTGCTGGCAAGGGAGAATTGGTTTTGGACCGTTTCAGGTGTAGTACTGGTAGTTTGGAAAACTACTCAACTATTGCACTCAGTTTCCTAGGAAATTGTGGTAAAAAAATGTTACTCCACAACATGCTTCCCTTCTCCTTCCTCTTCCACTGCCCGCGCACGTCCGCGGGAAGCGACTGGTCAACCCTTATATAGGAGTGCTAGCACAAAAATATGCATGCATGACCACTAAAATTTACAGATTAAAGCGCCACTCCAGCGGGAGTATGGTGTATGTCGTTACCTTCGGCCGGGCCATGGCTACCGGTCGACGGCAACCAGAGAAGAGGCGGCGGGAGGGGAATGAATGCAGCTACTGTTTGGGTTCACCGTCCGGCTTAAACAAATGTGCACCATCACGTGTACCCTCGGGTGCACAAATTGTAACATACGTGTCTGCTTAAGTGGGCATCGCGTAACTTGCGTGTGTGTGTGAGATTCTGAGAGACAAAGTGCATGTGTGCGACTCTACTCTTCGAACATGTACTCAACCTTTTGCATCGGGATATAAGTATAATGGTATTACACTTTAGCTAGTGATTTACGTGGCCATGTTAACGTGGTTGTGTAAAAAAATGTCACTTCCTGTTCGTGAATTGCGTTATATAATTACAAGCAAGATGCTCGTGCATTGCACGGAACATCAATATGCATTTTTTTACAAAACACCTGTTGTGATTGACCCATGCAGGAGTAATCCCATGTGTAAAAACTAATGATATCTCGAGGATTTTATCGGAGAACTGGTATCTCGAGAATTTCATCGAAAAAATGAAAGATGAGAGATAAGGTGAGGAGTGCAGCGTGGTGGTGACTGGTGGTCGGACTGGGCGGAGGCATGGGGATGGACGGCACCGGCAGGCGACAGCGACCACCATGCTAGATTGTTCTAGAGACTTCCTTTTTTAATTGCTCAGCAATGAGGTTGTGGGAGATAAGGATGTGGAGAGAGGTGCGGGTATCTTTTGTAAAATTATCATAGTTTGCTTTCTATCCGTCAGATATAGATCGGATGGTCTATTTTACAAGTGGCACACCATCATCACCAACTCGGTTTTTTATAAGAGTGGAGATGATAAGTTTGCTAACTACTAAAGTAAAGTGGAATTTGTCCATGTTATACAAGTAACTTAAGGTGATTGTTTATCATACGGGTAAGGTTGGACGATGTGTGGTAGGAACAAATGCTCCGCCTAGAGCATGTGCGTGTGTGTGAGATGGAGTCTTAGTGTGTGTGTGTGTCTGGGGGTGGGTGGGTGGGTGCGTGCGTGTGTGTGTGTGAGATGGAGTCTTAGTGTGTGGGGGGGGGGGGGGTGGGTGCATGCGTGTGTGTGTGGGGGGTGGGGGTTGCGCGCGTGTGTGTGTGATGCGGGGTCCTCGGTGGTGGATGTAATTTATGTGTGCGTGGCTTCATCACAGAGAGGTGATGTGTATGGCAGAGGCCACCAACGATGGGGTGCGAGAGAGAAAAGGCCCGTAGAGAGGGAAGAGAAGGTGTGTGCGCGTGAGAGGAGTCGACATCGAGAGAACGTGTTTGTTCGAGAGACACCGAGGAAGACTACTATATATCGATGGTGCATGTAGGCGGGAATTAAACAAAGGAATGGTCTTATTAGTTTCGGGGATATAGGGGAAGAGTGAGAGGGGGGTAGCTAGAAGGAGATTGTTAAGTGTGAGTGTGTGTTTTACCCATCTAGACGGAAGTTATGTGCACACATGAAGAGAACGATTCGATGTGGCGTTAGGGTTGAGGGTAATTAACTACATATGGAGACATAGAGACCTTGAACGTGCATGTGCGAGAGGTATACATGTGTACGTGGATGTCTGTGTGCGCGCGCACGTGCATGATCGAGATAAAAGAAAGAAGACATAAGTCATAAGATCAACGAAACGGGAGAGACGGATTGGTATGAGAATATGCATGCATGTGAGAGTGCAGGGAAGCAGGCCCGACAATTGAGCATGTGTTTTTGTCTTTAAGAGATAGTGGCGTGGGCTGGAGCATGCATCTATGGTGAGCAGAGGGAGTGAGACACAACGATTGTGCAAAAGAGATCAACATATAAATGCATCTATGGAGAGACATATATAGTGTGGGCGATAGGAAGCAAGAGTGCGTGCGATAAAGAAATGTTGACGGAGAAACTACAGATAGATGCAGAGATGGAAATGCTAGCTAGAGGGACATCGGCTAGTTTGAGTGTTGGAGATGACCGCCGGGTGGTTCAGAGGGTGAAGTTATGTGTGTGTGAGGGAAAGATAAAAAGAGGGCACTTGACTGCATGTAGAGAGAAACATACATAGTGTGCGTGATAGGAAGCAAGAGTGAGGGCGAGAAAGAAGGTTGATGGAGAAACAGATAAATAGAAAGATAAAGATGCTAGCTAGTGTGCGCTAGAGATAGGAGTCGAGTGGATCACAAGGCTAAGTTATGTGTGTGGGTGTGAGAGAGATGAAGAAAGGGTGCATGTGACTCAATACAAACAAATATCGAAGAGAAATGAGATCCCGAGAGACGGATTTTTGTGTCTGCGAGAGAGAAAGATATTTCACAACAAGAGTGATAGCTAGAGAGACATATGAGAGAACGCAAGATATCTCTAGGGAGAGACTGTGTGTGAGCGACATACAAGAGAATGGTGGAGAGATATGAGACCCTAGGAGACAGAGTTTGTGTTTGTGTGTGAGAAAGAGATATTTAAGAGGAAGAGTCGTAGCTTCTCATACCTAAGGAGCGAAAAGACATCTCTGTGTTAGAGGTTGTGTGCGAGTGGCACACAGGGGAATAGTAGAGAGAAATGAGACCCCGGGAGACGAAGTTTGTGTTTGTGTGAGAGAAAGAGATTTCACATGGAGAATCATAGTTAGAGACACATAGCAGGGAGCGAGATATACTTAGAGAGAGATAGAGTGATGGGAGGTCGAGGGAGTGAGTACCGTCAATGTGTTACGAAGATAAAAGATCATTGTCGACATACAGGTAGCACGAGAGATACCCGAGAGACGATGAACGTGTATAGGTCTAGAGAGATACTCCTATATAAGCATGAGTGATAGCTATATGAAATGAAAAGCTGGATTAAAGGGGATTCAAATATTTAAACAGGAGATCACGACATCGATAATATCATAACGCAAATTGGTGTATCAAACATGCATATTCATTTGAATTTGGCGACACGTGCAATGTTATATAGCTTATCAATATTAGTGATCCATATATTCTTTAATGAGAGACAATGCATGGTTTATATGCAATTAATGTCTAAACGGGATTACACTATATGTTGCGTGTGTGAAACACATTATACATGTTTGAGAAGTAAAAAAATAAAAACCCGCATGAAACACACATTAATTGGAGACAGTTAGCGAGGAATGCATACATTGGATTTCAACATAAAGTGGTTTCAAATATTTGAAAATCCAAATTAAGATGGATACAGCCTTATGAATCTAAGATCATGCCATTTGTAAACCATATTTATGTATAAAGGGTGTTGTGCTTTTGGAAGTATATATATAAAAAATGATGTATATAGAATTGTATTCCAATAGAAAATGGATCCTGCCCGAACAAAAATAGAATACAAACTGGATTCGAATTGTGTTGGCACGGTAAACATGCACTCTTGCTCTGCAAAAATTTGAACGAAGCATGGAATTTCTCAGTAACCACCCGAAACCAAAATCTGCTAGATGGAAATTACTGCCTATCCCTGCCACGCAAAGCCTATCGGCTCGATTTCTATAGGTTTCGATAGGGGTAGGTTTGTAATTTCACTCAAACGTGACATAACCGCCTCTCACCCGGATTCGTACACGGTGGGCGCCAAAACACAGTGTCGCCTCGGCCGAAATCGACTCCCTCCCCGATTCATACACGGTGGGCGCCAAAAACAAACTCTCGTCGGCAAATATTTGGTGTATGCGAGATTACCGTCCTAGCCCCAACCGACTAATATTGTTGTGATGTAGGAAATTTTAAACGGGGGCTAAGTTTGTAAATTTCCTCGCATTTGAGACAAGCGTGCCCTGAAGACATGGTTCCCCCTTCCTCTCTCCCTCCATTTCCCCATTCGTACTCCGTGGGCGCCAAAACGCCCTCTCCACCCTAGCCTCCTCCGTCCGCCACCCCATCCACCGCTGTCCTCCTCCACCATGCCGGAGTTGATACCCCGACACCGTCGGCCATTACAAGAGATCGACCTCTCTCATCCATGGCTTCAGACCGGGATCCTTGCATCCCGTCCTCTCGCTTCATCCCCGCCGTCGTCCACCTTGCCGGCGCCACTCCCACGACCATCTCGTCCACCGCGCCCCGGCGCCACCGTCTACCCTCCTAGATTTGCTTCCACGCCGCCAACAGCCATTGCTACCGTAGCACCGTCAAATTCTCAGCAGATGCATACACGGCGCTGCACCAGAGGCGGTACTCTTTCGTATCTGCTCAACTTATTTATCACAGCAAGAAAATAGATCGCCACTGCTTTACTCTGATTTCTTGTCCATCACTTACTTGTTAGTTGAAAGCAAACATTGGTTGCGAAGTTGCCTTTGTCCGGTTTGCACCTTCAGATCCGCCATGGCACGCTCAACACTATACTCGCAATGCTTATGGTTTTCCCCTTTTATATTCCACACTATTTAAATGACAGTAGACTAATTTTTTAATTGTGTCAGTCGATTTTTGAGAGCTTGCCGGAGTTCGCCTGTGCGAAGGAAGGGGCTCGGGTGGGGATGGTGGTTGTGGGGGGCGGTGGTGGGGCCTCGCCAAACAAAGAAAACTCAATGCAGGTGGGGGCGGAGCTGGGGGTGGTGGTGGCGGAGGAACACAGGCGGTGGGGGCCATTGGTTCGGTCGGCGGCCCGTGCGGTGTTCTGTATGGGAAGCACAGTATGTTCCTTGTCAGGAAGGGGAGCAGGGACATCTGCAGTCGACACCTCTATTGGGCCGGTTCTGCTAAATGATTTCGCACGTCGAGTTGGTCTGCCATAATACCTTGGAAATGGTGGGAGCCGCGCGGTCTTTGATAGACTAAACTGATAGTAACAGTTGTGAGCCTTCAGATGAATAGAGCTGGCCTATAGGTGATCGATAGGCTGCATATTAGTAGCGGCAAAACCCTATGTTTTCCAGCTAGTTCCGCTTTTCGATTTATTTATGGTGGTTATGGTGTACCCATATTATCTACACTATGATCTGCCTACTGGCTCTGCACTCTCGTTATCATGGCTTGGCAATAAAGTTTCTATACGGTATATTATGAACCTATCATCTGCCAACTATCCTTACATCAGGGGCCCCCAATAGGGAGCCTATTTTTGTGTGTAGTTGTGCCAGATTATATTAATCTACTCACCATATTACAGCACACATGGGCTCTCTCATCAGAATCCAGTGATAGCACACAAGGGTTTACAGGGAGCCTCTATTATATTACAATATCCTCTGCATTACAAAGATAATCTCACTACTATTTGTGTTTTCATGCTTTACAGATATTGTACGTAATCACAATGAATATAAGAATGCGCACATCAGAAGAATATTGCAGAACAGTTCAATGGGTAACAAACTTGGCATTAAGGGATTGAGGTCCATTGTGGATGCAATGAAACCCACATGCTCCCGACCTATAGATTCGTATTCATAATATGATCCTAATGACTATTCTGAGCTCAAGGAGTCAAAGGCAGATGGCCTATCATGTTCACCCAATAAGGTGCCTGTTCTAATTTGGCAAGGTTTTATTGGTTGCACATATCTTGCATAAGGTGTCTTGCATTTCCTTTGCTTCGTTGCACCGCCATCTGCTTAGTTTGCTCATGATATATGTGAAGATGCCATGCCCATCCATTATCAACACCTATTCCATTTCTCGTCATACCATGTTTTTCCATTCAAATGTTGTTCTTGTGTTTTAGACATCCAAAAGGAAGAGGGTGATTGCATAACCTGAAGGAGTACAAGCAAAGTCCTTGAAAAAGGTGGTGCTACCGGAGAAATCACATAGCACCCGACATATATTGGCGATAGAACTAGCACCGCAAAACTAGGATATCGCAACTATGCTGGTCGCTGCTTTGCTCCTGTGAGTACCTATTGTCCCATCGTTGTCCTCACATTCATACCTGGTAGATTATGTGACATCATTGTGCATTATAGCTTGCTTATCCACTGTTTTCTCCAAATTATCATATCATATTAATGCTTAAATTAATGTAGAATAAACCCAATGCCTATGAAGAAATTTAGTTCTGCATTGTTCTTGTAAGTATCTGTTGTCCTTATATTTGTCAGCTAGTTCTTCATGTACACTTTGCAGCTTATTTTCACTTGTCCTCCATTTTTCTACACATCAGATCTACATTTACTCTTGCCAAAATATTGCATAAAACCAATGTTACTGAAGAAGTTTAGCTCTGCACTGCTCTTGTCAGTGCCTTCTGCCTGTATGCTGTATTTACATTTGTACTCTGCATCTTAAGTTAAATAATCGCCATTTGTTCCTATATTTTCACATCTATATTTACTCTTAACAAAATGTAGAATAAAGGAAATACTCTTGAAGAAGAGTGTGAGGTAAACTTCTGGAATTGCCCCTCCCCCATCAATATGGACAAGGCCTTTATAGAGCCTGTCTTCACTACTAATGTAAGTTTGTCCTCCTCGAGCCTTCAAACTTTGTTGTTTATATTTGGATAGCTATGAGTGCAAATGCTGTTTATTTTTGTCGTCTGCATCAAATTGCTTGTTCAAAGTTTATAAAGTAGAAGTACATAAACATAAGTTTGTCGTTCTCAATTTCAGTCTTTAGTTGTACAATCTAGTTCCTTATTCATACCATGTAAATTAGACTAAACATAGCAAGTTATCTTCTTTAGCACTATGTGTATGCCTGTGTTCTTGATCCGTAATCCATTGGTGTGGTGCGACTACCAACAACAGCACAATGTCATATCCTGCTATGTCTCAACTATGAACAATGCCATATTATATTAATGTTATTTAAATCGTGTATCTTTATTTACCAATCTGAAATGGTATAATTTGACTGATATGGCCAAGTCAACAACTGACACAATTAATCTAGTAGTTGCTCATGTTGCCGATGATGCTTCCATTATAGAAGTTACATGCACGCATTCTATGGAATTGATTGAGATGCACTCAAGTCAGAAAAAGAAAAACATTATGTTGGACGTGCATGCATTACCTGGGGAGATGTGCATGAGCGTGCATGCAAGAAAAGACTACTACAATAGCACGTTGGATATATTTTCATCAGTTGAGCCAATGGAAATTAGTAGGAGGACGTGTCTACATGAGCAAGGTGTCTTGATCAACTACTATTTTCATCAAGCACGGCCGCCAGAGAAGCTGGCGTACTCGTGGATGTCTCCAGGGATCAGAGACGTGCTATCTTTGAAGGGAACCGGGTGGGGTCCACCTGCAGATTGTATGAGGACGCACCATCCAACGTTCAGTAGTCGTAGTTGCTTTTATCTCTTGAGATTTAGATTAAATTCAAGTCGGTTGCTATGTGTAGGCAAGTCAAATTTGTTTTTCTTTCAGTTAGGGGTGCAACCAGCGTGTTGGTCAAACCACGGCTATACTAATATAAATAGCCATGGAACGGTCATGTAATAGTTTTTGGAGTTTTTTTGGTTGTCGAACAAAGGCTGGCAAGCCGGGGTATCTCCTCGTAGCAAGCTAATTCGTGTGTTCCGTTGAGGAGCTTAAATTATTGCTTTGTGTTTTTGGCGAGGGATTAGAGACGCCGTCTCTAGTTTGATGCTGATTCGTGGAGGATCGTCCACGTACTTCCTCTTTTGGGTGTGCGTGTTGTTTCTGTGGTGATTGCATCTACAAGATCGCAAGCGCCACATCGTTCTTGGTGATATCATACCATGAAAGATTGGGAAAGAATTCGCGCCATCGAGTTTCTGTCGACGTTCGGATCAAGTGGTATAAGAGACCGGCGTTTCTCACGGCAATTCGGAGGAGACGGCGGGCGAGCCATCACCAAGGAGCTACTGGAGGCTATCCAGCGACTTTTTGCTAGAGGAGAAAGGATATGGCGCTAAACTTTTTCACACCTGTTGTAAAGTTGGAGTGAAAATTTGCGCCATGACGATTGACCACGACAGTTTGATAAACGTTGTTGGCATTCACATGGTGGGGAAGCTGGAGCTATCGGTGACTCCACATCCACGACCGTATTCATTGAGGACATGCTACAACAAGCTCGACATAACGCATCAAACTATGGTATTTTTCTCAGTTGGCAATTTTTCTTGTGAGGTCTCACTACAAAAAAATACACTTCCATGATGATACATGTTTGTCACAGTAGGTCGCGTTTTCTGTCATGCATGTACATCCATGGCAAATTTATGACAGAATCAAGATAGTCATACATGTGCTGTCGTAGAAGTGTTCCATGACATTGCCAAAATTAGCATGATGGAAGTGTCCACTTCCATGATGATAAATTGCGCGTCACAGAAGTGCTTTCGTCAAGGGTGACCGACACGTGGCATCCACCGTAACGGAACGCCGTTAAGCTATTGGGTCGGGTTTTGGATCCGATAACCCGTTAACAGCCGCGACCAATGGGGATTTTCCACATGTAAAATCATCATTGGCTGGAGGAAACACGTGTCGGCTCATCGTTGGGACAGATGTCATCCATTCATTGGACAGAAGGCGCCTATGATACGTCGACACGTGGCACGGCCCATCAAGTTTAAATGGGCCGGCCCAACTAAAGGCCCACAAGATTTTGCGGACCATAATGGGCCGGCCCAGCTAAAGGCCCACGAGATTTTGCGGGCCATAATGGGCTGGCCCAGCTAAAGGCCCACAAGATTTCGTGGGCCATAATGGGCTGGCCCAGGTAAAGGCCCACAAGATTTTTGTGTGCCATAATGGGCCGGCCCAGGTAAAGGCCCACAAAATTCTTGCGGATCATAATGGGCTGGCCCAGCTAAAGGCCCACGAGATTTCGCCGACACGAATGGGCCGGCCTAGCTGTAGGCCCACAAGATTTTGAGGACCCTAGTAGGCCGGCCCATTAACTGGCTGCCATGTTTTGGGCCAATTGTCGGCCCATACTTGATCCGGTCCATTAATGGCCTGCCACATTCCGGGCCTAATAATGGCCCATATGAGATCCGGCCCGTTAAAAGCCTCCCACGTTCTGGGCCAAATCACGGCCCAGATCAGGTCCGGCCCTTTAAGAGGCTTTGGCCTCAATTATGGCCCATATCAGATTGGGCCCGTTAACTGGACGCTATGCTTTTGGGCCCACTTGCTAAAGGCCCATTTAGTAATTCGGCCTGATATTAGTTTCGGCCTGTTAAGGGCCCGTTTAACATTTTGGCCCTATATTAATTTCGGCCTGTTAAAAGCCCGTCATATAGTTGGGCCTAACTACGGCCCGGTTTGCATCCGGCCTGCTCGCAGCCGATATCTGATTGGGCCAAACAAGGACCGAGACAATTTTGGCCTGTTGAAAGCCCGTGATTTGATTCGCACAATCATGGGCCGGGGTCCATTTCGGGCTGCTGCCGGCCCGTGAGCTGTTCGGCACGTTTCAGGCCCAACCTACTTCTCAGCCTCCTAAAAGCCCATTGAGTTTTCTTGCGAAAAGAGGGCCGGGGGTTACTCGGCCTATTAAAGGCCCGAATCTACTAGTGGGCCAGTTTGACGAGGCCCATGATGCGGATCATACATCGTGATTGCATGACGGCCCGATTATGTACCGTAATTTTACGGTTTGGCCGGTTTACTGCGAAGACAGGATATATATACAGTAAAATAACTGCAGCATCGTGAATAAGAAAAAACCTAGACTATACAATAAAGAAATTACGGCATATTACATCCACTAAGCACCAAAGTTCGCCACTATGATAATAAAGCACAAGCAGACAGCAGATTACATACACTGGGCATCAAAGATCACCACCAGTGCAAATAAACACGCCGACAAAATAATATACAAAACCGACAGCACTTCAATAGAGTTCAAGAAAGGTTAGCCCTGCTGGCGAGCTGAAGCGCAACCACCTGAGCAAGATGATGAGACTGCGCTTGTTCAACACTTATATCTTCCTCACTCTGAAAGATAAACAAGCAGACAGATGACAGGTTTTGCACATAAAAGTATCAGTGCTGACAATTCATCACATTTCTTACTGACGAATAAAGTGACACAGTTTAAAATTGCATTAACACAATATGGTATTGTTCAGGTCAAGACATGGCAGGAAATGACATTGTGAAGGAGTTGGCAGCTTCACGACACCACTAGATTACAGATCGAGAACTCATAAGTATCAATGGTTAGTGTGCTGTCTATTTATCCCATTTCAGATTGGCAAATAAAGAGACGGTTTAAATAATAGTAGAATGATATGACATTGTTCATAGTTAAGACATTGCAGAATATGACATTGTGTTGTAGTGGGTAGGTTCACCACACCACTGGATTACGGATGAAGAACAGAAGCATACATGCAGTGCAAAAGAAGATCACTTGCTCTGTATAGTTTAATTTACATGGTATGAAGAAGGAACTTGGTTGTACAACCAAAAACTTAAATTGAGAAGGACAAACTTCTGTTTATGAACTACATAATAAACTTTAAACATGCAATTTGATGCAAACACCAAAAATAAACAGCTGTTGCAGTCATGCCTAACCAAATATACACAACAAAGTTTGAAGGCTTGAGAAGGACAAACTTACATTACTGGTGAAGACAGGCTCTATAAAGCCCTTGTCCATGCTGATGGGGGGGCAATTCAAGAAGTTTACCACAGAATCTTCTTCATAAGCATTGCCTTTATTCTACATTTTGTTAAGAGTAAATATAGATGTGATAATATACGAAAAAATGGAGAATATTTAAGATAAGATGAAGAGTGATGCTACATAACCAAGTAGCTATAAATGTATGTGCAGCGATACAGGCAAAAGGCACAGCCAAGAGCAATGCACAGCTAAACTTCTTCAGTACCAACCTTATGGTAAGAGTAAATATAGATCTGATGTGTAGAAAATGGAGGGCAAAGGAAAATAAGCTGCAGAGTGATGGTACATGAACAACTACCTGTCAATATAAGTACACTGATAAAGGACAGCATGTACTTACAAGAACAATGCAGAGCTAAAAAAATCATTGGCATTGGATATATTCTACACTAATGTAACCATTCATACATATCAGATAATTTGGAGCGAACAATTGATAAGCAAGCTATCATGCATACTGCTGTCACATAATGAACAAGGTATGTATGCAAGTACAGTGATACAGGACAACAGGTACTAACAAGAGCAAAGCAGCGGGCAGCATATTTGCGATATCCTGTCGTTCTTTTCAAACCGGAATTCTTCTTCGAGCAGATTTCCTGCAAAAAGATCCGTAAGGCACATGCGGAAAAGTAGAAGTTCAAATTATCATTTGATTTCATAGATAGTACCTCATCCTGGGAACGAGACCAGTGCATAACAAGGTTTTTCCATTCAATGTCTTCTAAATTTAGCACAGGAGACTTCACCGGAAATTCGTTTATAGACTTGCCATCAAAGTGTGATTTCCTCAGGTAACACCGATACTGCTGCAATGCTTCCTTGAAAAGCATAGGCAAGCTTTGCTCGTCATGACTATCTAGATTGACCCTCGCCTAGTTAGAACAATGTAATGTAAATCATTGATGTGTTCGATCAGCAGAAAACAGGAAAATAATAACCATGAATAATAGCACTTACACGTAAGTTGGACAGGAAGATGTGAAAATGGTGTTTGTCTTCACTATAATCTTCCCATGATGGGAATATATGCACGTAGTCCCTAACAACATTGAAAGCATTGTCTTTTAAACTGGGAATAAATGGAATGGGGTTCCAATCTGCAGGAATTGGCCGTCTCTGCAGTTGGGATAGGTCTTCGGCTGGTGGACTTGCTGTACTTTTTGCTGGAGTGGGATTTTTCTGTGGTACAGCTGGTGCTATGGCAAATGAAATCGGTATACCTTTTGCTGGAGTGCAGGTCCTGTGTGGTGGGGCTAGTGGTGTGGCCAGTGAAGTATGGGTACAGTCTGCTGGAGTCGGTCCTACGTTTAGTGTCACTGGTTGTACAGCCAATATAAGTGGGGCGCTGTCTGATTTCTCCGGCACCACCATGTTTTTCAAGGACTTTGCTGGTGCTCCTTCAGGTTCGGCAATCACCCTCTTCCTTTTTGATGTCTGATGCACAAGAACAGCATTTGAGTGGAAAAACATGGTATGATGACAGATGGAATATGTATTGATAATGGATGGGCATGGCATCTCGAGTTATATGATGAGTAAACTAAGCAGATGGCGGTGCAACAAAGTAGAAGAAATGCAAGACAACATATGCAAGATACGCGCAATCAATAAAACCTTGCCAAATTAGAACAGGCACCTTGATGGGTGAACAGGACAGGCCATCTGCCTTTGACTCCTCGAGGTTAGAATAGTCATTAGGATGATATTCTGAACAAGAATCAACAGGTGGGGAGCGTATGAGTTTCATTGCTTCCAGAATGGCACTCAATGCCTTGGTGCTAATTTTGTAAGTCATTGCAGTGTTCCACAATATTCTTCTGATGCGCGGATTCTGATATTCACTGTAATTGCGTATAATATCTGAGAACCATGAAAACATAAATAGTTGTGAGATTATCTTTGTAATGCAGATGATATTCTAATATAGGGGCGCCCCTGTAATCACTTGTGTGCTATCACTGGATTCTGATGAGGGAGCTCAAGTGTGCTGTAATATGGTGCGTGCATTTATATAATCTGGCACAAGTACACAAAAAATAGGCTCCAGAAGTAAGGATAGCTGGCAGATGATAGGTTCATAATATACTATATAGAGAGTTTATTGCCAAACCATGATAACAAGAGCACACAACAACTAGGCAGATCATAGTGTACATAACAGGGGTACACCATAACCATGATATATAAATCGGGAAAGTGGAACTGGCATGAAAATACGATGTTGTATTGCCGCTAGTAATTGAAAGCCTATCGATCACGTACAGGCCAGCTCTATCAGCTGTTGACTGCAGATATCCCTGTGCCCCTTCCTAACAAGGAACATACTGTACGTACTAAATACAGAATAAACAAAGAGGAACATGTTAAAGAACAGAAGAGGAAGCATATTCTTGAGGTTCCGCTTCATTGCATACATTGTTGGTTGCCCACTGATGATGAATCACAGCGCCCAAAGAAATGCAATTCCATGTTGTCTCTCTATATGTGGCAGTTTTGAACAAGAGTCATTAGGATCATATTCTGAACAAGAATCAACAGGTGGGGAGCGTATGAGTTTCATTGCATTCAGAATGGCACTCAATGCCTTGGTGCCAATTTTGTAAGTCATTGCAGTGTTTAGCTTCAAGAGTGGACTGCTGCTAGTGCGACACAAAGCAGCTACACAGATCATAGTGTAGATATAACGGGGAAAACCGTAAGCATCAGAGTAAAATCAGCAAAGTGGAACTTGCTGGAATATATGTGCTAGTATTGCCGGTATGGCTAGAAAGGCTTCGGATACCAGCTCTCTTCAAGTGAAGGTGCGGTACTGTTAATATCAGTGTTACTATCAAAGGCGACACAGCTCCCCGCATTTCCTTGCTATTCTTATAGGATTCAAGTGGGCAGGTGACTACAAATCCTATTCCTATGTTTACAAGATCCTACGAATCAAAGAGGCTCAAAGTGTCCATCACAACCGACCGTATAGACCTCTACACTGCAAAAGTCCCTGCTCATCTTCAGTACAAGGAACATACTGTACCACTATCCTACTCCCTCCATTCCAAAATATAAGTCTTGGTAGAGATTTCCACTATGGATCACATATAGATGTATCGAGATACATTTTAGAGTGTAGATTCACTCATTTTGCTCCATATGTAGTCCATGGTGGAATCTATACAAAGACTTGTATTTAGGAATGGAGAGAGTACATATTAAATAAGAACGGAAGAGGAACATGGTAAAGAAGAGCAAGCATATTTTGGATAATAAAATGTTGGTTGTGCAGTGCCCACACATGATGAACCAGAGCGCATTAAGAATGCGACTCCCAGCTGTCTCTCGACCATTTCAGGCGGTTGGATGAAGATCCTACGTCTCCTAACCCATCTTCTTCCTCGTCTCTGATTCTTCCCATACAGAACACCGCATGGGCTGCCGACCGGACCACCGGCCCCCGCCGCCTGTGTTCCTCCGCCACCCCCACCCCCACCCCCGCCCCAACCCCCACCCGCGTCGAGTTTTCTTTGTTCGGCGAGGCCCCACAACCACCCGAGCCCCTTCGTTCGCACCGGCGAACTCCGGCGAGCTTTGAAAAATCGACTGACCCAATTTTGAAATTTAGTCTACTGTGATTTAACTAGTGTGGAATATAAAAGGGGAAATCCAAAAGCATTGGGAGTATAGTGTTGAGCGTGCCATGGCGGATCTGAAGGTGCAAACCAGACAAAGGCAACTTCACAACCAAGACAAGAAATCAGAGTAAAGCAGTGGCGATCTATTTTCTTGCTGCGATAAATAAGTTCAGCAGATACGAAAGAGTACCGCCTCTGGTGCGGCGCCGTGTACGCATCTGCTGAGAATTTGACGGTGCTGCGGTAGCGATGGCTGTCGGCGGCGTGGAAGCAGATCTAGGAGGGTAGACGGTGGCGGTGGGGCGCGGTGGACGAGACGGTCGTAGGAGCGGCGCCGGCAAGGTGGACGACGGCGGGGATGAAGCGAGAGGACGGGATGCAAGGATCCCGGTCCGAAGCCGTGGATGAGAGAGGTCGATCTCTTGTAATGCACGGCAGCGTCGGGGTATCAGCTCCGGCATGGTGGAGGAGGACAGCGGTGGATGGGGTGGCGGACGGCGGCGGACGGAGGAGGGTGGGGTGGAGAGGGTGTTTTGGCGCCCACGCAGTACGAATGGGGAAAAGGGAGGTAGAGAGGAAGCGGGGAACCATGTATTCAGGGCGGGCTTGTCTCAAATGCGAGGAAATTTACAAATTTAGCCCCGTTTCAAATTTCTACTACATCACAGCAACATTAGTCGGTTGGGGATAGGACGGTAATCTCGCATACACCGAATATTTGCCGACGAGAGTTTGTTTTTGGCGCCCACCGTGTATGAATATGAATCAGGGAGGGAGTCGATTTCAGCCGAGGACACACTGTGTTTTGGCGCCCACCGTGTATGAATCCGGGTGAGAGGCGGTTACGTCACGTTTGGGTGAAATTACAAACCTACCCCTATTGAAACCTATAGAAATCCAGCAGATAGGCTTTGCGTGGCAGGGATAGGCAGTAGTGATTTCCATCTCGTAGATTTTGGTTTCGGGCGGTTACTGCGACTTTCCTCACTTCGTTCAAATTTTGCAGAGTGCACGTTTACCGTGCCAACTCAATTCGAATCCCGTTTGTATTCTATATTTTTCGGGCGGGATCCATTTTCAATTGGAATTACATTCTATATACATCATTTTTTATATATACTTTCAAAAGCACAACACCATTTATACATAAATATGGTTTACAAATGGCATGATCTCAGATTCATAAGGTTGTATCCATCAACTCTAAGACTCCATCTCTCTCTCTCTCACGCACACACACACACAAACTAAGACTCCATCTCTGTCTCTCTCTCCTCTCTGTCTCTCTCTCTCTCACACACACACACCACACACACCCCACACACACACACTAAGACTCCATCTCACACACACATGCTCTAGGTGGAGCATTTGTTCCTACCACCCTTCATCCAACCTTACCCGTATGATAAACAATCACCTTTATTTACTTGCATAACATGGACAAATTCCACTTTACTTTAGTAGTCAGCAAACTTATCATCTGTACCCTTATAAAAAAATGAGTTGGCGGTGATGGTGTGCCTGCCATCTTGTAATACATACCGTATGATCTATATCTGAGGATAGAAAGCAAACTATGATAATTTTACAAAAGATACCCGCACCTCTCACCACATCATTATCTCCCGCAACCTCATTGCTCAGCAATTAAAAAAGGAATAAGTCTCTGGAACAATCTAGCATGCATGGTGGCCGCTGCCGCCTGCCGGCACCGTCCATCCCCATGCCTCCGCCCATTCCGACCACCAGTCACCACCATGCTCCACTCCTCCTTGCCTTATCTCTCATCTTTCATTTTTTCGATGACATTCTCGAGATACCAGTTTTCCGATAAAATTCTCGAGATATCATTAGTTTTTACACACGGGATTACTCCTGCATGGGTCAATCACAGCAGGTGTTCTATAAAAAAATGCATATTGATGTTTCGTGCAATGCACGAGAATCTTGCTTGTAATTATATAACGCAAATCATGAGCGGGAAGTGACATTTTTTTGACACAACCACGTCAACATGGCCACGTAAATCACTAGCTAAAGTAAATACCATTATACTTATATCCCGATGCAAAAGGTTGAGTACATGTCCGAAGAGTAGAGTCGCACACACGCACTCTGTCTCTCAGAATCTCTCTCACACACACAGCAGTTACGTGACGCCCACTTAAGCAGACACGTATGTTACAATTTGTGCACCCGCGGGTACACGTGATGCTGCGCATTTATTTAAGCCAGAAGGCGAACCCAAACAGTAGCTGCATTCATTCCCCTCCCGCCGCCTCTTCTCTGGTCGCCGTCGCCCGGTAGCCATGGGCCGGCCGAAGGTAACAACATACGCCATACTCCCGCCGGAGCGGCGCTTTAATATGGAAATTTTAGTGGTCATCCATGCATCTTTTTCTGCTAGCACTCCTATATAAGGGTTGACCGGTCGCTTCCCGCAGACGTGCGCGGGCGGTGGAAGAGGAAGGAGAAGGGAAGCGGGCTGTGGAGTAACGTTTTTTACCACAATTTTTAGGAAACGGAGTGCAATAATTGAGTAGTTTTGCAAACTACCAGTACTACACCTGAAACGGTTCAAAACATATACTCCCTTGCCAGCGCGCGCTTCCCGCGTGAAACGGTCAGCGTCGCCCTGGAGCGTCAGTGCCGCATTAATGCCCGGCCAGAGTGGAGGCGACCTCTCACTGGCGCCGGCTTTGAAGTGGCGCGACGGCCGAGAGAGCGCCGCTTCCCGGTGAAAGCGACTGCTCCGCGTCGAGACTGGCCATAGGCCCTGTTTGGATCCATGGGTTAGAGTTAGTTTGAGCTAGTTGGGGCTCAAATAGCACTAAAGTATCCAAGCATGAGGGTTTAAATTGGAGCAAGTTGCACCGCACCCACCAAAAAAACTATCCCACCCAAGAGGTGCTAACTGGAGATAATTCTCATTGGGACCACTGAAAAATCACTTTTCTCTCTCCATAAAGTGCATTTATTGTCAATCTAATCCTGTCACCCAGACACCTCTTTGGCTACAGTTAGTTCAGGGTTAGTCATGAGTTAGTCTAACCTCTAGCTAAGTTAGAGTATCAAACAGGAGCAGTATAGGACATGCAAGTTGCTCAAAGCATACAGCCAAATTCGTACGTGAAAGGATTTTTTTCTTTTTGAAAACGGAACGTGAAAGGAATTTCTTTTAGAATGCTCATGGCATGTCGCTAACATGTGATAGTTAACCGACCTCAACAGACTGCAGAAACGCCAGCCCGCCGCACTTTGATAGAGACGAGGAGGGAGAAGCGATACAGGCTGCTGGATTACTAGAGATAGGTCTCGCACGGAAGCTAAGAAATATGGTGATAGCGTGGGTTAGCCATGTACTAGTATGATTTAACTACACTGGGCTGTCGTGTTTCGTACTCCAGTCCACTGTGGAGATGATTGGTTAATTTTATATCGTTGAATAATATTAAATATTATGAGTGCAGACGCTCCACCACGAGGTTCCTTGCTCCTCGGTCGTCCGGAATCTATGTTCTTCCACTCTATTTTTTTTACGTGAGCTTTGTTCATCCTTTTGCCAACACGCGAGACATCTAGCATCAAGGTGCACGTGTTATGCAAGGATCGTTCCATCTATTTGAAGAACACGTGGGGCTGGAACTACGAGACGGACATGTACCCAGGAGTGGACGTACGAACCTGAGTAATGTAGCGCAGTAAGTGAAGTAGAAAGGCACAAATGGTATGAACATGCGTGGCATATAGGGTGTGTTTGGTTGCATTCTCGTCTCAGCATAGTTGTTCCCTCTTCATGCATGCTCAACTCAACACCCCTCTTCATGCATGCTCTCTTCATGCATGCTTCTAGTGTATTTGTGCTAAACTAGTGTGGACTCATGCACCCTCCATACACTCTACCAAACACCCAAAACTAGGTCGAGAAGGGAACTCTTGGGCGGCATTTTTCTCTTACTACGTACTACCACTAAATGTTGTATGTGCAATGCACGATGATGTTATGGAGTACGTGCCGAAGTACTCTACTACTACTATATTAGTTGGAGACACAAATTAACTTTTATATTTGTTTACGTGTATGCCCCGAGACCTTCCAACTAGATGTGTCTTTCTCTCCAGGTCGCACTTTGTATCGTTCATACCACTAAGTACTACTACGTGTGGTCTCCGACCCAGAAGTGGAAGAAGTGGAGACGCTCTACCACGCTGTTTTTTTACGTTGGGCTCTACCACGCTGTTCATGTCCCACTCCTTTCGTTGACGTGTGGGACATCCAGCACGTGCCGTGTTTGGCACCCTTCGTCGTTAGAGTTGAAACGCTAGCATTCATCAGAAATAAAAAATAATTATAAATCGGCAGTGATACTTTTTTTGCGTACCAATCAGTAGTGATACTATACCACGCGGTTTCCTTGCTCCTCGATATCGGAAAGAATACTTCCGTTTGCCAACATGTGGGACGTCGACCATCCTGGTCCACTTGCCATGCACGCAGAACTCCAAGGGAGAGTCACCCAGGTCGTCGCGCCGCAGTAACAATGACTAATGAGCCGTCAAATCACATGCCCACTTTCCACTTTGAAGTTGCTCGGACGAAGGAACCATCATGACTTCGTTGACTTCCGCTTCTTGAAGAAAACTACTGTACCACCAGTACTGCTAGCTACAGTAGTTACTCCAACAGAGGCCTCCTTTCGTTCATAGGATAGGAATATGAAAATCATAGGAAGTGAGATGACATGCATCTCAATTCCTATAGAGAAAGAGATGCCATTTGATGCTTAGGATAGGAATATTTCCATTTAGTCTAGGCTAATGTACTGGTAATTTGCTCTAAAAACTACAGTAGTAACTAGTAGTATTGGTACATGCTCGTACTCAGACACATACACACACACACTAACTACTAGTACTACTACTTCTCACATGCTGGCCAGACGCCGTCGTTCTCCTTCGTGGCTTTGTCGGCGACACCCCACTGTGCTTGGATCTCCGCCGACCTCTCCGCAGCAGCGCGTGCGTCCTTTTCTTTCTTGCGGCGGTGGGCCTCTCTTTTCTTAAGTGCTTTCTGACTTTTCCGCTCCCTCTGTGCGGCTTTGGCCGCCTCTTGCTCTACCGCCCATTCGGCCTTGGCATCTTCAAATTCCTCCCACATAGTTGTGAGGTCACGAGCGGCAATGAACTCGGCACGGCGGGATGCCATCGCTTCCCTACCATTTTGTGTGCGGTCATGGGCGGCGAGGAACTCGGCACGGCGGGATGCCATCGCTGCCTTACCGGTTAGTGTGCGGCGCGGTGGCATGAACGATGCTTGGTGAGAGCTCTGGGGTGGAGTGGCCGGATAACCGTATAGTGCATTGGTTTGTCAAGAGCTCAAGCACAGAAGACAAAGCAAATTTGGATTCCCCTTCAATCCTGGTCATTTATTACCGAGTAAAATGCATTGGCGGTCATCGAACTTGTCTTGATAGCTCACTTTGATCATTGTATAGGAGATATGGTGATTATACGGTCACTGGCTCAGCGTATAGCTCCGTATTTGTCTGGTTGACCAGTCAAACAGTCCGCATGCGCCTCATCAGCTCGTGTTCTTTATCTATCTACGCGGGCCTACCTGTCAATGGAGAAAGAAATGCTGTAAAAACCAAAATTATGCGTATGTGGGGAATCAAACCATGAACTTCTCGCTGCAACGCACCCTCGTCAGCCAAATGAAAATGAAATACTTCACATCAGACACTCACACTCACACTGTCAAAGCATGCTAATGCATGCATGTCGCCCTTTAAATCAAAGTCCTGCTCATGGCGCAACGCAAACGGCGAGCCCATCACCTGCGCGCCCGGCGGTGCCTGACATTACTGTTTAGACGTTTGATGGAGGCCTACGTGAACGCCGAGCATGTATTCATCTGGCTCAATACAAACGGTCATACTTGGACCGCCTTGCTCATGTATATCGTCCATCACAACGACAATCTATAAAACAGCCTAAGCTAGAGAGGGTACTATGGTAGTATGGTACGGAGTATGTACTATCGTGAGCGACCGATCTTAGTGCCACTGCACACCGAAACCCCTTCCATCGCTAGCGCGCGCTTCCAGCTTGAAACGGTCACCGTCTCTCCAGAATGTCAATGCTGCGTTCACCGGACTTAACTACAGGTGCAATTGGGCCCACATGTCAGTAACCCAAATGCATATGCAGTTAAGTCATTGAAGCAGCGTTCGCATTCACGCCCGACGAACCTACTCCGGCGCCAGTTGTCCATCCGTCTGCCGCGGCTCATTGCCATTCGCCCGCTATATTAACTTGAGCCCCAGCTCCCAGCCATAGCCAAAGACCCACACTTATTCTCCTCCGATCCCTTCCTTCATTGTCGGCACCACTTCAACCATGGCCTCCTGGCGCTCCGAAGCACTCTTGGACGTACTGTCGCAGGAGCAGACGAGGGACATTGGTGGCTCCGCTATAGGCGCGCTCCAAAGCTCTCTTCGACGTACTGTCACACGAGCAAACGAAGGAGATCGCCGGCACCCCCCGGCCGCCCTCTGCCGCCACAACCATGAAGCCGGCGCGCGTGCGCGGGCGCAGCCGGCAGCGAGGAAGAGTAGTACACAGTAGGTCGCCGCCGCTCTAGAGCAGGAGGTTATCGAGGCGGATGAGGAGGAGGCAAAGGCAATGGCTGGCTTTCTCGGGTTCATGGCCGGACATGGTGGTCGAGCGTCGGCGATCGTTTAGATTAGGTTTACAGTAGGTTTTAGTACGGTTTGTGCGAAATATGTAATGAATTTCGTCCAGTTTGTAGGAAAAGTTTTCAAAATGTAATGAATTTCATCCGGTTAATTTGAAATTTGCTTTGTTTGCACGAATTTCGTCCGGTTAGTTCATATAGTTGTCGAAAGGTATGCGGGCAGCCTCGGATGGCATCCATCAGTGTCCTCGGACAGATGCCGGTGTAAATTTGTGGGCCAGCGCTGGAGATGCCCTAACTATCATGCTATAATCGCTAACAATCCTCCATTATTTGGCAGGGAACAGTTATCCCTCGATCAAAATCAGATCCGCGGTGTTTCGCACTCCTCCCGCGTAAGAGTGTAAACTCTTGCTTACATAAAAATGGAGCAAGTGGACGGCACTGTAGCACGTCATATCACTCGAACTAGCCCACCTAACGAGTGGGAAAGCACCGCCCTCGTCATTTTGTTCTGGATTTCTATCGATCGATCGCGCTAAAATGTTACGCTTCGCAAGTTCTAAAGGAAAAGGCGGCACACTTACGACTTGTACGCGTCGCAACCCCGACAGTCCGGCTCGCACGCCGCTCACCAGAGGGGACACGCGTTGTCTTGCAATTTCACTGACATGTGGGACCGTAATTGAATAAACCGTCGATAGCCAAAATCTAATAGCTCGGCGGGCGTCGGCTGAGAAGTGAGAAACGGGGGAGGGAGAAGAGATCGCCCGCCCGCCGTGCACGGACTCCAAGAAATATATGGTCATAATGTGAGGTGGGCCATGCTGGAGTCCGGATCGCTTCCGGAGCCCGCTCTCACCGCCCTGGCCCCTCAAGACGCCAGCTGCCCACCGCATGCATGCATAGCAAGTAGTACTCCTTATGTGGAGGAGAGAGAGGCATTGACAAAGTCAAGGAGTGGGCTCTATAAGAGCCCGTCTCTACACGTGCTCCTAGGTATAAAAAAATAATTCTAAAAAAAGGCATAAAAACAATTGTGTCTTAAAAAAGAAAGGTAAAAAACATTTGAGAGGAAATAGATAGAGAAAAAGTGAGAAAAAGCTGTAACCTGGGCATTACATGAGGGAGGAGGGAGTGGTGCACATGCCAAGTTCACTGGGCTGTCGTGTTTCACACTCCTCCGTCGTAATAGTGGAGACAATAGCTTTCATCAAAAATAAACACTGAATACTCGTTGCTCATCCTCTATATCGGAAAGAATACTTTCATTCGCCGACATGTGGGGCGTCGACCATCCTGGTCCACCTGCCATGCACAAAATTATCCTGGTCTACCCCGGTCGTATCGCAGGCCCAACCTTTCCCACTGTAAGTTGTTTAGACGAAGGAACCATCATGACTTCGTTCAATTCCGCTTCTTCAAGAAATCTTATTGTACCCGCAATAATGCTACCACACGCGAAGACTGGACGGCACTGTACCACGTCAAACAGTTCAAACAAGCCCTGCTGATATGATAAACAGTTCAAACTTACATCTAAGCATGCCATATATTACATCAAAAGCTGGTGAGGATACATCTGTTTCCATAACTCGGAGAGGGTTCGCATGATTCATCGCATGATTCACTATCACACAAAAGTAGCAAGATCCGCCCACACAAGACAGTGCACTAGCCCTAAGATGGTTTGATAACACACATCGTTCTGGTAATTAAACACAGGGCAATGCAAGCTACCCTGAAGGATTAGCGTGACCAACTGTTTCTTGTCATCGATCTCTCGGGCAATGACCACAGCACGGACAGCGGCATGGTAATCGATTTCTGGGGCGATGTTCACAAGACTGACCGCGACATCGGAATCGATCTCTGGGGCGATGTCCACAGGATGGACAGCGGCATCGGAATCGATCTCCGGGGCGATGCCAACAGGATGGGCCACGATATCGAAATCATCAAGGACGTCCACCGGCACCTGCACAACCCTAACATATTAGCAAGCACATTGCAAATAATCAAAAACCACAACTATGGTAATAAGCCATTATTTTTTACCTTGTGCAGCTCACCGGGGGATCTCATCCCTCCGGGGGCCATCTCCTCGTCCTCGCTGGGGGCCATCACCTTGCCAGGGGAATACTGCTTCTCAACGGCGACTATCTCCTCAAACTCGGTCTTGAGCCTCACATAGGTGGCAATCAGATTTCCTGGGGTAGGCACGGTGGGGTCCTTGCTGGTCTTCCAACTTTCTTTGAGGAGTTCGTCCGCCAACGTCCTCAACTCTTTGGCTAGTGCTTGTTTCTTGGAGTTCTTCGTCTCCATGGGTTGGCCCGCCAACATGGTCAACTCGTTGGTCGGTGCTCGCTTCCTGGAGATCCTTGTCTCCAGTGGGTTGTCCGCCGGCAACTCTTTGCCTAGTGCTCCAGGATCCATCAATGAACTGACAAACAAAAAGCAATCGAAAGGAAACCACAATCGCAATGAAAATGGGAAAAGAATGGGATGTGAGAATCGGTCGGTGCTTCGCAAAAAGAAGGTTCTCGGAATGAAAATATAGCAGCATAACTGATTCGCCCACCTTTCCTTCGTCGGTACAGAAGAAAAATGGCAGAAGTGAGTAGCCTGGAGTGCGGTTTTCTTCAAGAAAGGGAAGAAAGGGCTTGAACGAGCGTTACAGTGAAATGATGGTTGCTTCGTCCAGTCCAACTTGGAGGCCACCTTACCACTGCTGGTAAAGGTGTGGGTTTTGTGATATGACGGGTCATGACAGCCACACCGGGGTGATAGGTGAGTCTCGACTGTAGCACCTCGCTGTGATTTGGTGGATGGCACGCGGGCCCGGATGCTTTGAAATGTCCCGCATGTAGATAGAGCGGCTAGTCATATAGGAGTGCTCAATATTGTGCACCGCGACCAAGGCGGAGAGGAAAACGAGAGAACTACGTAATTATTGCATGAGTTTAATTAGGGTAGTTTTGTAAAGTACGAGATACATTCCTCCAATCGCAAAATGCCTTGGTTCATGAGATTTGAGATTTCAGCCCTATAAACCGGAAGGGAGGGAGTACTGCACACGGTGTAGTCTAGTCACTTGTTGAAATCTCTAGAAAGGCAAATACTCCTTTCCGGTTTACATGGCTATACTACTCCCTCCGTCTAGGTGTGTAAGTCATCTTACGAAAACCAAATAGTCCCAAAACACTTAGGCGCAGTGCATTAACTTCTACCTTGTTTCTTGTTTCTTGACATATCAACCAATAAGAGATGAGAGGTGTGCCTGCTTTTAATGACATGCAATGGCAAGTTCATTGCATGCAATGCTATTAATTAGCAAATAAACATTGGTGACCCCAGGAGGAAACGGTGCTAAGCGTGTGGACCTATGCAGAATGAGTATCAACCAATGGATAATGGAGTTTAATTGTTAAACAATAGCAATTTTGTCTCATGCAAGAGCCTGGTTAGTACTCCAAGGAACCGCACCACGCGAGCGTTCGCAACTGCCACGTTCGGGTTGCGCTTGGCTCTTCGCCTCTTCAGGAAGACGAACAATGATGTTACTCCTACTTCTACAGTATCGAATCCACTAATGCATGTCCATCCACCTCGTGCGGGAGGGATAGCGTGTAGCGGAAGCTTCTACTTACTGCTCCTGCCTTTGCGTCTATGACAGGTGGGCCCAACAGGTGGTTGGCCCTCCTGTCATGCAGCCAAAGGCAGGTATAGTTAAGGCACCGGAGCTCAGTCCGCGAGGGAGAGGGCGTTGTAGTAATCAAATTTCTCGGTCTTGTACGAGTTGACGCGACACATCAAAGCACTACACTCGATATAAGTCTTTTTACACATTTAAAATGGGCTACTTCGTATGTAGGAGTAGACATATTCTGCTTCGTATGTAGTCACTTGTTGCAATCTCTAAAAAGACTTATATTTTGAAACGGAGGGAGTACAACGCATGCATGCATGCCGTGAATTTCCTTTTGATACTTGCATGTGTTGATTTGATGCACCTTGCCAAATTTTGACTATAAATTTAACTAACCAAATTTTCATGCATGTCACAAAAAATTACGAGGCTGCTTGGATTCTGACTATGTTTGTCTTATGTTGCCACAT
This sequence comes from Triticum aestivum, assembly GCF_018294505.1. Taxonomy (NCBI): domain Eukaryota; kingdom Viridiplantae; phylum Streptophyta; class Magnoliopsida; order Poales; family Poaceae; genus Triticum; species Triticum aestivum. The sequence continues at coordinate 124,988,947 of NC_057805.1, read as the reverse complement.
TATTTTTCCCACACTTGCCACACTTGCCTAACCTGAGTTGCTCAAATTGTTAGACACACTTTGGCTTGCCTAAGGAAATCTTGCCACAATTTTTGTGTCTATGACATGTGGGGTTCACTGCTAATAAAAAAATTCTTGTCTTAGGTGTGGCTTATAAAAAAGACTTATATTTAGGAACGGAGGGAGTAGAAAATATAAATAATAATGCATGTTGGGGAAACCCACGTTTCCGCTAATTTTAGCCGTGGGCTTGTTCACAATTTTTACGAGGGGTTGGTTGTTCATTTAATGAAGGGACTTGTAGTACCAGACTTGAACGATACAAAGTGCAACCTGGCACACCGTAACACCACTTGGAACAAGTGGGTAGCTATCTCAATAAACAATCAACAACTAAAAAAAACCGCGACCTGACATGTAGTAGTACACAATTTTAAACGATTGTTTCGATGGAGTGAAAAAGGAAAACTACCCCACTACGTATATATAGGCCGGAGCCTCCGCGCTTGCTTGCTATGGTTACTCTATTCACACACTCTCATCCTCTCCAGATCTAAACAAGATAGGGGTAGTAACACTGTCTTTCTCCCTTCAAAAAACACTGGCTTTCTATCCTCACCGCTGGTTACAGATCCGGACGTATCCTCCTCCGCCGGTGAAGGGGAGGAGGGGCAGCGTTTAGGCCATCGTTGACAGTCACGGAGGAGACCCACTGTCGGCCGCACCGTTATCTCTGGCCGAGCGCCGGCGCGGGAGGTCCTCCAATCCCTTCGTCGTTGCCTGTGGGCGGATCCGGCCTCCTGCCGCCCACCTATCCACATCCCGACGACCATCAGGTATATCTTCGTTCGAAACCGCCTTAGCTCTACTTCCCCAGCTCACTACATTGCTGCATGTGCATCATTTTCTACCTCTCAGCCCCTCTCGATCGGATGGTCCAACGTCACATATTTTGGTTCTTCTATTGTTAGAGGTAAAGCTACTTCATGGAGTCGAACCTTGTACTCCCTCCATCCGAAAATACTTGTCATCGAAGTGGATGTATCTAGATGCATTTTAGTTCTAGACACATCCATTTTGATGACAAGTAATTCCGGACGGAGGGAGTACTTGGTTCAAACAAGAAATAAAGTGGGGGTGGGGGAATTTAGTATGTACACATCGGACTTGGTACAAACAGGAAGGAAAGGGAGTGAAAGTAGTACAGACTGGTCATCCAACCGGTCTCTTGGTCGAAAAGGGAAATATAGGGGTAACGCTGTACACAGTGGTATGACCAGGACTAGATTTGCTATCCACACATAGGAGTAGGTGGCTAGAGTTAACAAAAATGGGACCAACCCAGATATGTTTCTTGGATGTTTGTTTCTCGGGGCAACAAACTATGAATCACCACTTTATGCCCCTGTTTACGTACATGGTGCTGGACTGCTGGTGCACCCTCCATTCAGAAGTGACTTTTGTGCTGTTTAACTCGAATGTTAGAATGGAACAGTTGGTTCATTTTGGTGGAACTACACAAAGGGAGATCTGTGTTCCAATCCTCATCATCCATATTGGCGCCATAACCTTCCTTTAGGTAAGAATGATATTTAATGCATGTGTTCATCTCTATTTTCCGACTGCCATGAGAAAATAATGCTGTTTTTTACTAGTACACTTGTACTCCCTCACTGACAAAACCAATTCTGAATTAGAAGGCCAATCATGTACTTGGTTTCACCAACTGGTGAGGAGAAAGAGAAACAGAGCATGAAGAGGAAGAAGAAGAAGAATAAACAGTGCCAAGGCGATCTTGCTGAAGCCAGAGGCCTCAGTCGAGGCCATTCAAGGGCTCCGGCAACGACTACCTTACATGTGAGACGATCCTCCAGGGAGCCCTTCCACTTCTGTTGTCTCACTTAATTAATTAGGAGTACTTCAGTACCACTAATTTATTACTGCCTAATTTTCCTGTTGGAGTTAAACAAATCTTTAGTAGGACCCTATGTTGAATCATGTACATGTGTATGTTTGTCTATGGAGGTGAATCATGTGGTGGAGCAGGGAGGGAATATTATTAGTGTCATGACATAATAGTGCTATTGTTTTGCATGTCCATTTATTGCCATTGGTTCAATGAGGCAATGTTTTGCGTATTGTCCATCATGAATTTGATGCTACTGTTTGAGTAATATGCTAATGTCTTCCTATCCTTTCTCACTAAGCTAATGAAGGTTTCACCTTGTTCCTACTTGTGCAAACAGGGATCATGTTGTGCCAATCATACATTTTAGTGGAACTACACAAGACAATACAATGAACTGTATCCCAGCCAGTGCTTTAACTCTGCCGGAAGTTCTTGATAATCTTTCAATATAATCTCAGCACTGGTAAACAAGAGTGATTTCAACCATACATTTGAAGTGCACAAAAATATATACTATTGTGTGATTCCAGTGAGTGCTTTATCATCTCTTATGGGACTACATGAATAAGCTTTTTTTCTCAGGTTGGTACGGGCCTAAGGCCTTCATCCATATTAGTTTGCTGTCATCTCTATTTGTATCGTGCTACTGTCATGAGAAACTCCTTTATCTTTGCACGTTAAAGTTTTGCAACCTATCATAAATGGCAATGCTTTGAGTGTTGAGTTGAGCTAATTGGCACTGATTAAATAAACTAATACCTCTCTTTAAGAAAGACTACTATGTTGCTAACTTTACCCATTAAGATAATGAGGGTGCTTCTATTTGTTAGTGTATGTTTCATCAACTAGTCCCACTATTAGAGTAATCTCACTCTCTCAATATATGTGCCAACAGGGATGCTCGATTTTGGTGGAACTGCACAAAAACTTTGGATGCTTCATTGCCTCGACAGCTTCCGTCCTTTCCTGTCAGTCGCTAATCTCCGCTTGCTTTCTTCCTTTGCTGTCAGTCGCTTGGCTTATCCCGGCTTCCAGTCAAAGGAAATAGTAATTGATATGCTACCTCACACAGGTTGGTACTAGTCTTTATCCTGATTATTGTGCCTGTTATATGTATTGGTAATTTGGTATTGTGCTACTGTTTGCCGATTTCGTAAAGGAGTAATTTGGAGCCTAAACTCGCAGGCAAATCATTAAATTGGGTGATTTCAGTAGAACTGCACAAAATGATCAGATGGACAGGTACTTATGCTGCTGCTATGTACTCCAAAGTCCACTCAGACAAGCATCGGTGTTGACAAGAAGTGCCTATATTCATTCGAGTATCAACCGGCATCACCAATTATCAAACTCCAAGTATTAGGAGAGTGAACGCCAAAAATATTGCTTGGTGCATAGCCCAGAAAAACGCAGTCCAGTCTTTGGTCCCAACTTGTGCCTTTTGGTTATCGACACATATGGTAGCGAACTATATGGCATGGAGTCCAAAGATTCCAGACAAGTTGGTTGACATGTATATTCATCTGGCACTTAATCATTCTGCACGCCAAGGATGCTCCATTTCAGTTGAACTGCACAAAAAATTTGGGTGGTTCATTTTCTCAACCGCCTCCTTTGTCGTCTGCAATGTAGAATTTTGGCGAGATACAGGACCAAGATGAGCCAGTAAAGTAGTTGGATGAAAGTAGTGGCCAATTTGCTCAAACCTCCCTCGGCACGAGGCCACTATTTGAGGATAAACCTACAAGCAAAGTTCAGATTGTCTGTGCTGCCTCTTATGTACTCGAAAGTTTACTCGTACAAGAACTAATTTTAGCAAGCAGTACCTCCGATGCATTTACCAGTCTGTACCCTAGGTAATTAAAGTTCGTCCATGGATCATATTGGCTGTGATCTCAATCATTTGGATGCATAAACATACTGAACATGTGTATATCTGAATCTTCTTGTGAATTATGTATGAATATTGTCGTGTGATCTATCAATCATTTGGATGCATAGATATGCTGAGCTTGTGTATATATGAATCTTTTGAGTTGTTGATAGTGAATGTTGGCTATGAATATGAACGTGTCCTGTGAACCTGAGTTTGATATGAATGTTTACCTTTTCTATTGTATTTGTGTGTGAACTTGTTAGTATGCCTACTGTGGTGTATAAAACATAGGTCTCTTATAAAAGTAATGTTGTGTCCAATTTATGTTTTCCCTTCTAACACATTATATATATTTATATTATTACTATTATCGTATATTTTATAGAGACTTATATATACATTATGAAAACATCCCACGTGTTATTAACTTATAAAACTAAATGTTTAACGGAAGTTGGCAAGGAAAATCCTGGTTGTTTTTTACTCACAAGCAAGGAAAATCCTGGTGATTGCGTACAAAAGCTTGCGAAGATTTTAAGGACCAATTTAATAATAACGTGCTCATTTTTATTTTGAGCAATAACTCGCTAATTTCTTAATTATATATATAAAAAATGTGTCTCTCCGGTTTATTCTTTGATATTAATTGCTCCTTCTAACATAACATTATATATATAACGAGCTCACCTAATACGTGTATTTCAAGGAAGTGCAAATGGGCTGGGTTTTCTTAGAAAATATAAATGGGCCTGAATGACGCGAAATTATTTGTTCACCCAGCCCAGCAAATGGACTGTACATTCTAGAAAACATGGGTTAAATATATGCCACATTTTTGCAGGCTGGCATGTGGGCCAATAGGTCGAAGCCTACGGAGGGCGTTGTCAACTTGGTCAACAAATGATTGTGACATCCACAACCATTGGATTTATATCCAACGGCCGGCATGCACCTTCAATCTCTCGTCTTCTTCCTCCAGCATCGCCGGGACCGCCTGGTCCGGCCTCCGGCGGCTAGCGGCTCTGCTTAGCACGCATGGCTGCGAAGCGCTACCCCACCGCCGGCCAGGCTATCCCTCCACCCCTCAACACCTCCTATTATTCTCCACAGACTACAGCCCCACGCCGCAATAGAACCAGTTATAACCCTTCTCCTCCTCTCAATCTGCGACTCCACTGCCGCATTTTCCCATCTCCGAGTCGTTCCCGTCCGGGGCCTCGCCGTCGTCCACCGCCTCGTGGTCAAATAATGAGAGTCAACGGAAGAGTACTGTACGTGGACAGCCTGACGGCTGGGACCCACGAGGTCCATGGTCGCACGCAAGGAAAGTTCCTCCTTATTAAGTTGAAAAAATGTTTCCTCCACCTAACAGCTGGGACCCACCGGCTGTATCTTCGCACGGAAGGAAGTGTTCATCCCATTGACAGCTGGGACCCGTCAGATTTGGTGACTGACTTGTGGGCCTTCTAAGCGGACGTGTACACACGGCTTTGTCAACTTAATCAACAAATGATTCTAGCAGCTGGACCGTTGGATGTTAATCCAACAGCCGTGCTCCTTCTTCAACCTCTGTTCTTGCTCCTGTCTCCCGTGGGCGGCACCGCGGCTGTGCTGCCGCGCACCCGAACCAGTGAAGTTTCCCACAACTCTCCATCTGTGACTCCACTGCCCCGTCTTCCCCATCTCCGGGTCGTTCGGCACGGTGTGGTCAACGTGGTCAACAACCGAGAGTCAACGGAAGATGACTCTACATGAGAGGCTGACAGTGGGGACGCACCATGCCCATGGACGCATGCATGCAACGGAACGCGGCGAGGTCAACATGGTCAAGGAACGACTTCCATCGGAAGTATACTGTACGTGGAGAGTCTCAGCTGGGTCCACGGCCGCAGCAAGTAAGTGCCTCCTTATTACGCGGAAAATAATGATTCCTCCAACTGACTGCAGGGACCCACTGGACGAGCCACCGTATTTTGTGAAAAAAAAACGTTTGCCCCCTGACTGCTGGGACCCACCTGACGGGCCACCATATTTCGTGAAAAAATGTTCCCCCCGCTGTCAGCTCGGACCCACTGGAAGTGCCTCCTTATTACACACAAAAAAATGAATACTCCCCCGGCTAGCTGGGACCCACCTTGGTGGGAGGCTGACTTGTGGGCCTACTAAGTTGACGGGGATGAAGGGCTTTGTCAACTTAGTCAATATGAACAATTCTAGCTCCAGTGACCGTACAATGTCCATCCAACGGCCATAGTGCTTCTTCAACCTCTGGTCTTCTTGCTCCAGCCGCCAAAAACAGCGCCGGTCGTGCTGCATGCTCCTGCCTCCCGTGGCCGGCTATGCTGCCGGGGGGGCCTCACCGCCCCCTACTATTCCCACCGCTGGCCAGGCCCTGCGGCGACGGCAGCCACACACCGCAGTCGAACCAGTGAACCCTCGTACTCCTCTCCGTGCGGGCTTCCACTGCCGCGCCTTCCCCGGCTCCGCGTCGTCCCCTTCCTAGGCATCGCCGTCGTCCACCGCCGTGGTGCTCTCCGCGTGGCGTGGTCAACGTGGTCAAGGAACGACTTCCATCGGAAGAGTACTGTACGTGGAGAGGCTGACAACTGGGTCCACGGCCATAGCCCAGTTTTTTCTGTGATTTGCCAAGTAAGTCGCGTTGTCAGGCCTGTTGGGCTGCAAATCTTTCAAGACGAGGAGAGCTTTCATTCGGCTGGCCAAGAAAATGGCCCATCAGTAATGAGAAATGGGCTGTACATTTTTAAAACACATCAAACCGGCAATTAGTTTCAAATATCTTTTTTTTCATTTCGAGATTTTAAATTACATTAATTTTGTTGCGTGGAGAATTTGTTGGATTTTATATTGATATACATTTATTTTTAAAATCAGTTTGAATGTGAGTCAAAATTTCGGGATTAAAAACAGTTCGGACCGCACCGAAATATGCAAAATTTCGTATAATTTTTTAACCGTGGCCACAATATGGGCTGTAATGCTAACAAAAAGAATATGGGCTCCAAAAAAACCTTAATAATTAGCAAATGGGCTATAAATTATTAGAAATAATGGCAGATGGGCATTATGTTGTTTTCCACAGATTTGAGGCTTTCCTAAAAAAAGGTTGACGCACAAGCAGTGACTGTTGGATGGCCATCCAACGGCCGTCGTGCTTCTTCAATCTCTGCTCTTCCTGCTCCAGCCGCTCAAACAAGCGCCGGCGAGACTGCCTGCTCCCTCCTCCCCGCGGCCGGCTCTGCTGCCGCACAGGCCTCACCGGCCCACCGTACTCCCATCGCTGGCCTAGCCATCCCTCTACTCACCCACACCTGCTGTTATTCTCCGGCGACGGCAGACGAACCAGTAAACCCTCGTACAGTCGTACTCCCCCTCCACGTGGGAAACAACTGCCGAGTCTTCCCTGCCTCCGTGTCGTTCCCTTCCTAGGCCTCGCCGTCGTCCACCGCCCTGGTGCTCTCGGCGCGGCCTGGTCAACGTGGTCAACGACCGACATGCATCTGAAGTGGACTGTACGTGGAGAGCCGACAGCTGGGTCCACAGCCGCACGCAAGGAAATGCCTCCTTATTACGCGCAAAATAATGATTCCTCGACCTGACATCAGGGACCCACCGAAAGGGCCTCTGTTTTCGCGAAAAAAACGTTACCGCCGCTGACAGCTCGGACCCACCAGCTATATCTTCGCACGCAAGGAAGTGCCTCCTTATTACGCACAAAAAAATGAATACTCCCCCTGCTAGCTGGGACCCACCATGGCGGGAGGCTGACTTGTGGGCCTACTAAGTTGACTGGGACAGGGGCCTTTGTTAACTTTAGTCAATATGAACGATTCTAGCTCCAGTGACCGTATGATGTCCATCCAATGGCCGTAGTGCTTCTTCCACCTCTGGTCTTCTTGCTCCAGCCGCCCAAAGCAGCGCCGGTCGTGCCACATGCTCCTGCCTCCCGTGGCCGGCTGTGCTGCCGTGGAGGCCTCACCGCCCCCTACTATTCCCACCGCTGGCCTGGCCCTGCGGCGACGGCAGCCTCACACCGCAGCCGAACCAGTGAACCCTCGTACTCCTCTCCACACGGGCTTCCACTGCCGCGTCTTCCCAGGCTACGCGTCGTCCCCTTCCTAGGCCTCGCCATCGTCCACCGCCGTGGTGCTCTCCGCGCGGCGTGGTCAAGGAACGACTTCCATCGGAATAGTACTGTACGTGGAGAGGCTGATAGCTGGGTCCACGGCCACAGCCCAGTTTTTTTGTGATTAGCCAAGTAAGTCGCTTTGTCAGGCCTGTTGGGTTGCAAATCTTTCAAGACGAGGAGAGCTTTCATTCGGCTGGCCGAGAAAATGGCCCATCAGTAATGAGAAATGGGCTGTACATTTTTTAAACACATCAAACCGGGTATTAGTTTCAAATATCTTTTTTTTTCATTTCGAGATTTTAAATTACATTAATCTTTATGCGTTGAGAATTTGTTGGATTTTATATTGATATACATTTATTTTTAAGATCAGTTTGAATGTGAGCCAAAATTTTGGGATTAAAAACAGTTCGGACCGCACCGAAATATGCAAAATTTCGTATAATTTTTTAACTGTGGCCACAATATGGGCTGTAATGCTAACAAAAAGAATATGGGCTCCAAAAAAACCTTAATAATTAGCAAATGGGTTGTAAATTATTAGAAATAATGGCAGATGGGTTGTATGCTGTTTTCCACAGATTTGAGGCTTTTCTAAAAAAAGGTTGACGCACAAGCAGTGACTGTTGGATGGCCATCCAACGGCCGTCGTGCTTCTTCAATCTCTGCTCTTCCTGATCCAGCCGCTCAAACAAGCGCCGGCGGGACTGCCTGCTCCCTCCTCCCCGCGGGCGGCTCTGCTGCCGCGCAGGCCTCACCGCCCCACCGTACTCCCATCGCTGGCCTAACCATCCCTCTACTCACCCAGACCTGCTGTTATTCGTCGGCGACGGCAGACGAACCAGTAAACCCTCGTACAGTCGTACTCCCCTCCGCGTGGGAAACAACTGCTGAGTCTTCCCTGCCTCCGTGTCGTTCCCTTCCTAGGCCTCGCCGTCGTCAACCGCCCTGGTGCTCTCGGCGTGGCCTGGTCAACGTGGTCAATAACCGACATGCATCTGAAGTGGACTGTACGTGGAGAGGCCGACAGCTGGGTCCACGGCCGCACGCAAGGAAATGCCTCCTTATTACGCACAAAATAATGATTCCTCCACCTGACATCAGGGACCCACCGAAAGGGCCTCTGTATTTCGCGAAAAAATGTTACCGCCGCTGACAGCTCGGACCCACCAGCTATATCTTCGCATGCAAGGAAGTGCCTCCTTATTACGCAGAAAAAAATGAATACTCCCCCTGCTAGCTGGGACCCACCATGGTGGGAGGCTGACTTGTGGGCCTACTAAGTTGACTGGGACGGGGGCCTTTGTCAACTTTAGTCAATATGAATGATTCTAGCTCCAGTGACCGTACGATGTCCATCCAACGATCGTAGTGCTTCTTCAACCTCTGGTCTTCTTGCTCCAGCCGCCCAAAGCAGCGCCGGTCGTGCCGCATGCTCCTGCCTCCCGTGGCTGGCTGTGCTGCCGCGGAGGCCTCACCGCCCCCAACTATTCCCACCGCTGGCCAGGCCCTGCGGCGATGGCAGCCTCACACCGTAGCCGAACCAGTGAATCCTCGTACTCCTCTCCGCGCGGGCTTCCACTGCCGCGTCTTCCCCGGCTCCCCGTCGTCCCCTTCCTAGGCCTCGCTGTCGTCCACCGCCCTGGTGCTCTCGGCGCTGCGTGGTCAACGTGGTCAAGGAATGACTTCCATCGGACATGGACTGTACGTGGAGAGGCTGACAGCTGGGTCCACGGTCGCAGCAAGGAAGTGCCTCCTTATTACGCAGAAAATAATGATTCCTCCAACTGACAGCTGGGACCCACCGAACGGGCCACTGTATTTCGCAAAAAAACATGTCCCCCTGACTACTGGGACCCACCAGCTACATCTTTGCATGCAAGGAAGTGCGTCCGGGCAAAAAAACGATTCGCCCCCTGACTGCTGGGACCCACCGGCTACATCTTCGCAGGCAAGTATGTGCCTGACAGTCGGGACGCACCTGGTCGAAGCGTACGTAGCATTGTCATTCTGGTCGCGAACGTGTACGTACATACTGGTCGATGTAGAGGCGCACACGTGTCGTAGTAGAGGCGCGCACGTAGCATGTACACGTACGTACAGCGGCCACTGTGCAAGAAAGAAAATACGGGCAGGGTCTCAAACGCCTACTCGCGCATACGTACGGTCAGGGCTCGTGTACATAGCTTGGTCGGAACGGAGAAACAGCGTCGTCGTCGTGTTCATGGGGAGCCAACCGGCTGGGTCAGAACGGAATGTGTCGTCATGTTCATCGGGAGGGCTTGGACGGAACAGCCGATGGAAACGAGGCCTGGTGTACCGCAGAACGGAGGAAACGGCCTTGTGTTCGACCGTCCACGTTTGAAACGGGATCCTTTTCATCGGGAGGGGTCTGGCGTACTGCAAAACGGAGGAAACGGACCTCCTACGGTCGAAACGGGGGTCCTGTTGATCGGGAGGGGTGTGGCGTAACGCAAAACGGAGGAAACGGACTTGTGTTGGAGCGCTACGGTCGAAACGGGGGTCCTGTTCATCAGGAGGGGTGTGGCGTACCGCAAAACGGAACTCCACGGGACACTGTTCATCTCCACCGTCGACCCCCTCCCGCCTCCACGGGCTACTGTTCATCCACCGTCGACCTCCTCCAGCCTCCACCTGCGACTGTTCATCCACGGGCTCCTGTTCATCCAGCCTCCACCACGCCCTTCTCCACCGGCTACTGTTCAACCAGCCCTCTCCACGGGCTCCTGTTCAACCAACCCTCCACGGGCTACTGTTCATCTAGCCCTCCACCGTCTACTGTTCATTCTGCCCTCCATGGGGTCCTGTTCATCCAGCCCCAACTGGCTCGATCGATCGGGGTCCTATTCATCCAGAGGCAACAGCACGAGGTCCTGTTCATCCACCCACACCGGGAACTGTTCATCCAAACCCCCCCCCAGCAACGCTCACTGTTCATCCAGAGGCAGCATCGATCGGCTTCAGTTAGCAGTAGTAGCGAAGGAATTGCTCGATCGGGTTCAGTTAACAGCCATCGATCGATCGCTTGGGTTCAGTAACGTGTAGCCTACAGTGCAATCACTTGGGTTCAGTTGGAGCCCAACGCCTCGCTCGGGCTCAGTTAGAGCCAACGCCTCGCACACACGTGCGTACGTGTACGAGAGAAACGCGCATCGCTCGGCCCCCGACCTCCCACCGTAACCGGGAACTCCCCGAAATTTTCCTCGCCCTCGCTTCTACCATGGTTTTTTCCGTCATGGACAGCCCAAAGAATTTCATGCAGCTGCGTCTCCGGCCCGCCCAGGACAAAAAGCCCATTTTCTGTCATGATTTTTTGTCATAGAAGTAGGAGCCCACCACATCTATGATGATATCGGGTTTTGTCACAATTATCGTCATGAAGTGTCATATGTATGACAGAAAAAAATTTCGTTCGGCCCAAAATGTCACGGATGTGTCTTTTTTTGTAGTGTCTTGTGCAACATAATTCCGGTAGAGATGATTTCTTGTCATATACTGTTGGAAAAGCCATGGTACAAGAAAAATAATGCTACACACGACTATCTTGCCAACACATACACTGTCGTACATGATACAAAATATATTCTCATGCTCATGGAGAAGAAGTCATTCAAGACTTGGAGAAAAGAACGACTGCGAAAAAGGAAGGAGCAAGAAGAAGCAAAGGATGCAGAAGTTGCTGGTATTTTTTCGGCACATGTTCAACCTGCAGAAAGAGTTGTTGCTGAAGAAACCGACGCAAAAACGAGGACTGTTTCCCCTAAAGGGGGAGAGGATGATATGGCCAAGTCAACAACGGACACAATTAATCTAGTAGTTGCTCATGTTGTCGATGATGCTTCCATCATAGAAGTTACATGCACGCATTCTATGGAATTGATTGAGATGCACTCAAGTGAGAAAAAGAAAAACATTATGTTGGACGTGCATGCATTACCTGGGGAGATGTGCATGAGCGTGCATGCAAGGAAAGACTACTACACTAGCACGTTGGATATATTTTCATCAGTTGAGCCAATGGAAATTAGTAGGAGGACGTGTCTACATGAGCAAGGTGTCCTGATCAACTACTATTTTCATCAAGCACGGCCGCCAGAGAAGCTGGCGTACTCGTGGATGTCTCCAGGGATCAGAGACGTACTATATTTGAAGGGAACCGGGTGGGGTCCACCTGCAGATTGTATGAGGACGCACCATCCAGCGTTTAGTACTCGTAGTTGCTTTTATCTCTTGAGATTTAGATTAAATTCAAGTCGGTTGTTATGTGTAGGCAAGTCGAATTTGTTTTTCTTTGAGTTAGGGGTGCAACCAGCGTGTTGGTCAAACCACGGCTATACTAATATAAATAGCCATGGTACGGTCATGTAATAGTTTTTGGAGTTTTTTTGGTTGTCGAACAAAGGCTGGCAAGCCAGGGTATCTCCTCGTAGCGAGCTAATTCGTGTGTTCTGTCAAGGAGCTTAAATTATTGCTTTGTGTTTTTGGCGAGGGATTAGAGACGCCGTCTCTAGTTTGCTGCTGATCCGTGGAGGATCGTCCACGTACTTCCTCTTTTGGGTGTGCGTGTTGTTTCTGTGGTGATTGCATCTACAAGATCGCGAGCGCCACATCGTTCTTGGTGATATCGTACCGTGAAAGATTGGGAAAGCATTCGCGTCATCGAGTTACTGTCGACGTTCACATCATTGACAGTACACTCACCATTCATGCTTATACATTGTTTAGAACTACATCTATGCTTGTGTTCTTGATCTGTAATCCAGTGGTCTGGTGAAGCTGGCCGCTCCTGCACAATGCCATTTCCTTCCGTCTTAACTATGAACAATGCCTATTATGTTAATGCTATTTTAAACTATGTCTGTTTATTCCTGACAAAGAAATTAGATGAATTGACAGCGCTGATGCTTATACGTGCAAAACCTGTTATCTACCTACTTGTTTCTCTTTCAGGGTGACAACACTGCTGCTAGGAAGAACTGCCACAATGATAGTGAGACGAACCCATTGTTTGTCCCTCTAACACATATTCTAGAGGAGAAGGCAAAACATATTGAGGGTAGGGATACAACCACGAAGTCACATCTTGACGTAGTGTCAAACTTACTCAGTGACACAAGCTCGATGATGTCGCCGCCTGAATCTGTTCTACTTCTTCAGTCTGAAATTCAAGCAGAAATACATGCTTCCGCTTAAATACGACTGGAACTCTAATGTCTATGCAAGATTAACCGTAAGTACAGGACGTTTATTGATGCTATGCAGCTTAAGTTGGTGGATATGAGCGCCAAAGAAGCACAGTCTCATCAGGTTGCTAAGCTGCTTGCGCTGCAGCTGCTGGGCCGGGCTAACCTTTTTGAACTGTGTTGAAGTGTTGTCGGTTTTGTCTATTATTGTGTCCGCCTGTTAACTTCCACTGGTGGCGACCTACCCAGTTTATGTAATCTGCTGACTGGTTGCCCTTTATTATCACTGGCGGCGAACTTTGATGCCGAGGGGATGTAATATGTTGTAATTTCTTTGTTGTATATTCTAGGTTTATTCTTGGTCGGTATACTGTAATTTAGGCCAGAAGGTTCAGTGGATCTTAGTGTTGTCGGTCTTCAGGGCGGCCCGTTACTCATATGGGCCAAAACGTTGGCCTATAATCATCTTGGTCCATTAGCAGGTCTCAACCTTATGTATGTTTCCCGCCTTTAACAGGCCGAGTAAAGTTCTGGCCAGCTGGGCCAGAGAATACAACGGGCTTTTAACATGCTAAAACCTAGATTGGGCTAGCGTTGAGCCGAAAAATTCACGGGCCAATACTGGCCGAAACTGCCTAAGGCCCATGTTTGGCCCAAATAGGACGAGTAGTTAACAGGCCAAAATACATCTCGGGCCTGTTTGGCCCAATAAAATTATGGGCTTTATGCAGGCGGCTATCCACGCGGGCCATAGGCACAAAAGTCTCACGGGCCATTATCAGATGGGCTGTAAGCAGGCCGGATTCAACGCGGGTTGTAATTAGGCCCAACTGTTACACGGGCCATTAACAGGCCGATAGGCCAGTTGGGCTGAAATTTATCCACGAAGACTACGGGCCATTAAGAGGCATAAAGTTACTTCGGACAAGAAATAGCCCAGTTTCTACGTGGGACGTTAAATGGCCTAAAGTTAAACCGGGCCGACAACGTCCCAGATACTCCACGGGCCGCTAACAGGCCGAAACTATTATCGGGCCGAACTGGTAAACGGGCATTTAACAGACTGAAATAAAAACCTGTCTTAGAATGGGCCCAAAGGTACAGTGGCCTGTTAACGGGCCTGATCCGATATGGGCCGTAATTTGTCCCAAAACTCGGCAGGCTGTGAATGGGCCTGATCTGATATGGGCCTCAATTTGACCCAAAACATGGCAGGCTGTTAATGGGCCAACCCACTAGTGTCTGAAAAAACATGGTAGGCCTTTAGTTGGGCCGGCCTTTTCATCGGGATGGGCCTCTATTGGGCCGGCGACGTGTCGACGTATCATAGGCGCCTCCTATACAATGAGTGGAATACATCTGTCCCAACGAGGAGCTGCCACGTGGTTCTGTCGGCCAATGAGAATTTTACACGTGGAAAATCCCCATTGGTCCGGGCTATTAACAGGTTATCGGATCCAAAACCGGACCCGATAGCTTAACGGCGAGCCGTTACGGTCGATGCCATGTGTCGGTCACCCTTGACGAAAGCACTTCTATGACACGCGATTTATCGTCATGGAAGTGGACACTTCCGTGATGATAATTTTGGTAATGTCATGGAATACTTCTACGACAGCACAGGTATAACTATCTTGATTCTGTCATAAAATCGTCATGGATGTACATGCATGACAGAAAACGTGACCTGCTATGACAAACACGTATCATCACGGAAGTGTATTTTTTTGTAGTGCTAGTAGCAAAAAAGCAGTAGCAGCAGCAGGAGGAGCGCGTGTGAGAGCCGGGGCAGCTGGTCGTGTAGCAGCATCAGGTGAGGCTACCCTGAGCCGCCAGCCACCACCGGCCAAACTGCCGCCCCCGCCGCCCGCGACCGGTGGTACGCCGCCCTGCCCGCCCCGTAACCACTCCCCACTGCCGGTCCGTCGCCGCCCCGGCCATCCCTCAAGGCCTCCCGTGCCGAGCTTTTTCTTCGGCGCCACCGCCCCACCACCGCCGGCAACCACCGCCCCCACCCTGAACCCTAAGATAGATACTGGGGTACCTCTCCGGTGAGCCCCCCTCCCCGCTGCGGCTGGTTCTTCCTTAAATCCAGCGAGCCTGCTACCTCTTGAGCACTGGGTTGGTTTTCCATTGAAGAGGAAAGGGTGATGCAGTAAAGTAGCGTAAGTATTTCCCTCAGTTTTTGAGATCCAAGGTATCAATCCAGTATGAGACCACGCTCGAGTCCCATGCACCTACACAAACAAATAAGAACCTCGCAACCAACGCGATAAAGGGGTTGTCAATCCCTTCACTGTCACTTACGAGAGTGAGATCTGATAGAGATGATAAGATAATATTTTTGGTATTTTTATGATAAAGACTAAAAGTAAAGAAAGCAACATAAACGGTAATAGAAATAGCTTGTTGACGGAAGATAAATATGATGGAAAATAGACCCGAGGGCCATAGGTTTCACTAGTGGCTTCTCTCAAGATAGCATAAGTATTACGGTGGGTAAACGAATTACTGTCGAGAAATTGATAGAATTGAACATAGTTATGAGAATATCTAGGTATGATCATGTATATAGGCATCACGTCCGTCACAAGTAGACCGACTCCTGCCTGCATCTACTACTATTACTCGACACATCGACTGCTATCCAGCATGCATCTAGAGTATTAAGTTCACAAGAACAGAGAAACGCTTTAAGCAAGATGACATGATGTAGAGGGATAAACTCATGCAATATGATATAAACCCCATCTTTTTATCCTCGATGGCAACAATACAATACGTGCCTTGGTGCCCCTGCTGTCACTGGGAAAGGACACCGCAAGATTGAACCCAAAGCTAAGCACTTCTACCATTGCAAGAAAGATCAATCTAGTAGGCCAAACCAAACTGATAATGCGAAGAGACTTGAAAAGATAACCAATCATACATAAAAGAATTCAGAGGTGATTCAAATATTGTTCAAAGATAATCTGGATCATAAACCCACAATTCATCGGATCTCGACAAACACACTGCAAAAGAAGAGTTACATCAAATAGATCTCCAAGAGAATCGAGGAGAACTTTGTATTGAGATCCAAAGAGAGAGAAGAAGCCATCTAGCTAATAACTATGGACCCGAAGGTCTGAGGTAAACTACGCACACATCATCGGAGAGGCTATGGTGTTGATGTAGAAGCCCTCCGTGATCGACTCCCCCTCCGGCAGGATGCCGGAAAAGGCCCCAAGATGGGATCTCACGGGTACAGAAGGTTGCGGCGGTGGAATTAGGTTTTTGTGGTGCTCCTCGATGGTTTGGGGGTATGTAGGTATATATAGGAGGAAGAAGTAGGTCGGTGGAGCCACGAGGGGCCCACGAGGGTGGAGGGCGTGCCCAGGGGGTGGGCGCGCCCCCTACCTCATGGCTTCCTCGTCTGTTGCTTGACGTCTGTCGGTGTCAAAACCGGCGGATCTCGGGTAGGGGGTCCCGAACTGTGCGTCTAAGGTCGATGGTTGCAGGAGACGGGGGACAAGATGTTTACCTAGGTTCAGGCCCTCTCTATGGAGGTAATACCCTACTTCCTGCTTGATTGATCTTGATGAATATGAGTATTACAAGAGTTGATCTACCACGAGATCATAATGGATAAACCCTAGAAGTCTAGCCTGTATGACTATGGTAATGAGTGCATGCTTTCTGGACTACCCCCTTCGATTTATATAGACACCGGGGGGATCTAGGGTTACATAGAGTCGGTTACATAGATGGAATCTTCATAGTTGGTCGCTAAGCTTGCCTTCCATGCCAAGGAGAGTCCTATCCGGACACGAGTACAGTCTTCGGCCTTCATGTCTTCGCAGCCCATCAGTCCGGCCCATGGATAACAGGCCGGACACCCGAGGACCCCTTAGTCCATGACTCCCTCAGTAGCCCCTGAACCTGGCTTCAATGACGAGGAGTCCGGTGCACAGATTGTCTTCGGCATTGAAAGGCGGGTTCCCCTTTCCGAACTCCAAGATAGTCTTCAGATGTAATGATTGTATCCGGACCTATATACACAACTGCAAAGGATATAATATGTCATGAGTCCAATCCGCTGACAACTTTTTGGCAATATGACATTATGCCTGCTCGGCCATTATTTTCGAACTGTTAGCCAGCCCATCACCCCACGTCTCGAGACGTGGTTTTACTGGCATGTCTTATCCAAGCGGAGATCGTGTCTCCCCGCTTTTTTAAGGGATTCTTATCAACCCGGACGTGGGTAACCCAACCGTTGCCTAGGTACAACTCCTTGGGAATAGGCAAGTTTTGAGGCCCAAGAGGAGATGTTCGATATTCACGGCCTTTATATAGGGGTACAGACCCGTCTTTTTTCTTTCATGCTTGCTTCTTCCTCAACCCTTGCTACCCCAAGTTCCAACACCCGGGTTTCAGTCGCCACAAGCTCCAATCATGTCCGGATCCAGCCATCAAAGCCAGTGGGTGGCTTCTTCTGTCACGGAGGGAGATATCGCAAAGCTTCGGGCGGCGAGGTATCTGACCGCGGAAATCCTTCATCGGCTTCCTGCTGAGGGGCAGGTTATTCCCACCCCCAGATCCGGCGAGAGGGTCGTGTCCGTGTCCCACTTCCTCCGCGGGTGATGTGGACGCCGCCGCCGAGGGACCGACGTCGTGGAGGAAGTGGCCGGTGACGCCGCCGTGGATGGAGTCGCGCCGTGTCGGCTTGGGACCGAGCGCCGGCAGCACCGTGAGATTGAATCAAGAAGAAAATGCAGTGATTAGTGTACAACCTCTTTGGTGGCGCCGATTAGGCCTCAGCTTCATCCGAGGAAACGGTGACGACGATGCTCTTCCGGTGGTGCAGGTGAAGACGGCGGTGTGGGAATGGAGGTGTGATGTCTACTATGCAACCTTCTTCTTGTAGACATTGTTGGGCCTCCAAGTGCAGAGGTTTGTAGGACAGTAGCAAATTTCCCTCAAGTGGATGACCTAAGGTTTATCATTCTGTGGGAGGCGTAGGATGAAGATGGTCTCTCTCAAGCAACACTACAACCAAATAACAAAGAGTCTCTTGTGTCCCCAACACACCCAATACAATGGTAAATTGTATAGGTGCACTAGTTCGGCGAAGAGATGGTGATACAAGTGCAATATGGATGGTAGATATAGGTTTTTTTAATCTGAAAATATAAAAACAGCCAGGTAACTAATGATAAAAGTGAGCACAAACGATATTGGAATGCGTTGAAACAAGGCCTAGGGTTCATACTTTCACTAGTGCAAGTTCTTTCAACAATAATAACATAATTGGATCATATAACTATCCCTCAACAACATGCAACAAAGAGTCACTCCAAAGTCACTAATAGCGGAGAACAAACGAAGAGATTATGGTAGGGTACGAAACAACCTCAAAGTTATTCTTTCTGATCAATCTATTCAAGAGTCCGTAGTAAAATAACATGAAGCTATTCTTTCCGTTCGATCTATCATAGAGTTCGTACTAGAATAACACCTTAAGACACAAATCAACCAAAACCCTAATGTCACCTAGATACTCCAATGTCACCTCAAGTACCTGTGGGTATGATTATACGATATGCATCACACAATCTCAGATTCATCTATTCAACCAACACAAAGAACTTCAAAGAGTGCCCCAAAGTTTCTACCGGAGAGTCAAGACAAAAACGTGTGCCAACCCCTATGCATAGGTTCATGGGCGGAACCCGCAAGTTGATCACCAAAACATACATCAAGTGAATCAATAGAATACCCCATTGTCACCACGGGTATCCCACGCAAGACATACATCAAGTGTTCTCAAATCCTTAAAGACTCAATCCGATAAGATAACTTCAAAGGAAAAACTCAATCCATTACAAGAGAGTACAGGGGGAGAAACATCATAAGATCCAACCATAATAGCAAAGCTCGCGATACATCAAGATCGTGCCAAATCAAGAACACGAGAGAGAGAGAGAGAGAGATCAAACACATAGCTACTGGTACATACCCTCAGCCCCGAGGGTGAACTACTCCCTCCTCGTCATGGAGAGCGTCGGGATGATGAAGAGGGCCACCGGTGAGGGTTCCCCCCTCCGGTAGGGTGCCGGAACAGGGTCCCGGTTGGTTTTTGGTGGCTACAGAGGCTTGCGGCGGCGGAACTCCCGATTTATTCTGTTCCCCGATGGTTTTAGGGTATATTGATATATATAGGCGAAAGAAGTCGGTCAGGGGAGCCACGAGGGGCCCACGAGGGTGGAGGGCGCGCCCAGGGGGGTGGGCGCGCCCCCCTGCCTCGTGCTCTCCTCGTTGATCCCATGACGTGCACTCCAAGTCTCCTGGATTGCTTTCTTTCCAAAAATAAATTCTCCCGAAGGTTTCATTCCGTTTGGACTCTGTTTGATATTCCTTTTCTTCGAAACACTGAAACAAGGGAAAAAACAGGAACTGGCACTGGGCTCTGGGTTAATATGTTAGTCCCAAAAATAATATAAAAGTGTTTAATAAAGCCAATAAACATCCAAAACAGATAATATAATAGCATGGAACAATAAAAAATTATAGATACGTTGGAGATGTATCAGCATCCCCAAGCTTAATTCCTGCTTGTCCTCGAGTAGGTAAATGATAAAAACAGAATTTTTGATGTGGAATGCTACCTAACATATTTATCCATGTAATTCTTTTTATTATGGCAAGAATATTCAGATCCATAAGATTCAAAACAAAAGTTTAATATTGACATGAAAACAATAATACTTCAAGCATACTAACAAAGCAATCATGTCTTCTCAAAATAACATGGCCATAGCAAGCAATCCCTACAAAATCATATAGTCTGGCTATGCTCTATCTTCACCACACAAAGTATTTAAATCATGCACAACCCCGATGACAAGCCAAGCAATTGTTTCATACTTTTGATGTTCTGAAACTTTTTCAATCTTTACTCAATACATGAGTGTGAGCCATGGATATAGCACTATAGGTGGAATAGAATGGTGGTTGTGGAGAAGACAAAAAAAGGAGAAGATAGTCTCACATCAACTAGGCGTATCAATGGGCTATTGAGATGCCCATCAATAGATATCAATGTGAGTGAGTAGGGATTGCCATGCAACGGATGCACTAGAGCTATAAGTATATGAAAGCTCAACAAAAGAAACTAAGTGGGTGTGCATCCAACTCGCTTGCTCATGAAGACCTAGGGCATTTTGAGGAAGCCCATCATTGGAATATACAAGCCAAGTTCTATAATGAAAAATTCCCACTAGTATATGAAAGTGACAACATAGGAGACTCTCTATCATGAAGATCATGGTGCTACTTTGAAGCACAAGTGTGGTAAAAGGATAGTAACATTGTCCCTTCTCTCTTTTTCTTTCCTTTTTTTATTTTTTTATTTGGGCCTTTTCTCTTTTTTATGGCCTCTTTTTTTTTCCTTTTTTAGTCCCGAGTCTCATCCCGACTTGTGGGGGAATCATAGTCTCCATCATCCTTTCCTCACCGGGACAATGCTCTAATAATGATGATCATCACACTTTTATTTACTTACAACTCAAGAATTACAACTCAATATTTAGAACAAGATATGACTCTATATGAATGCCTCCGGCGGTGTACCGGGATGTGCAATGACTCAAGAGCGACATATAAAAAAATGATGAATGGTGGCTTTGCCAGAAATACGATGTCAACTGCATGATCATGCAAAGCAATATGACAATGATGAGGCGTGTCATAATAAAACAGAACGGTGGAAAGTTTCATGGCAATATATCTCGGAATGGCTATGGAAATGCCATGATAGGTAGGTATGGTGGCTGTTTTAGGAAGGTATATGGTGGGTGTATGATACTGGCGAAAGGTGCGCGGTATTAGAGAGGCTAGCAATGGTGGAAGGGTGAGAGTGCGTATAATCCATGGACTCAACATTAGTCATAAAGAACTCACGTACTTATTGCAAAAAACTATTAGTTATCAAAACGAAGTACTACGCGCATGCTCCTAGGGGGATAGATTGGTAGGAATAGACCATCGCTCGTCCCCGACCGCCACTCATAAGGAAGGCAATCAATAAATAAGTCATGCTCCGACCGCTGGCCACTCTCTCTCTCTCTGCTCACCGCTGGTCACAGATCCAGCCGGATCCTCTCCTCCGGCGAAGGTGAGAAGGTGCAACATTCACGTGATCATCCTCGGCGACGGCTCTTACCCACTGCCGGCGCGTCCCGATCAGCGTGCCTTGCCGTTCTCTCCCAAGCACCGCTGGCTAGGGAGGGCCTCCGACCCCTTCTTCCTCGCTGCCGTAGTGTGGGCAGATCCGGCCTCCCGCCGCCCACCTAGTGACATCCTGGCGACCCTCAGGTATAACTTCCTTCGAAACCGGCCTTGCTCTACTTCCCGAGCTCCTGACGTCGCTGCATTTGTATCTTTTACTATTTCCCAGGCCCCCTCGTAGATAGGATCGATCGGCTGTTCGAAAGCCACCTAAATTTTTACTGTCAAAAGTTAAAACTAGTTCATGCACTCGAATCTAGTACTACTTGGTTCAAACAAGGAAGAAAGGGGGTGGGGTGGGGGTGGGGGAAGATTTGTTACCTGAATCTAGGACTTGGTCGAAAGAGGAAATAATGGGGGCTAAAAGTAGCAGAGACTGGCTATCCAACTGGTCTCTAGGTCTAATAGGGAAATAAAGGGAAACGCAGTACAAACTCAATATAAACCCAATCTATTGGTTGAAAAAGGAAAGAAAGTGGGGACTGGGGGACAAGTCAACAGAGTAAGTCCAGCACTAGATTTGCTAGCCTCACACAGTATAAGGTGGCTATACCGAACAAAAATGGGACCAACCCAGATAGCCTGTTCTGATGTTTGTTGCCTCGAGCCACTCTTATGTAATGCCACTGGTAAAATGTAGGAGTCGCACTGCTAAAAGTAAGGACACGTTAAACCAATGTTGCTGGTAAAATGAAGCAATGGCACCATTAAAGTAATGTCGTATTTAACGGTTGTCACAGTTAATCCTAATGCCCACACTAATATCTAGCAATGCTGCTGCTTTAGAAATTGCTACTGTCCTTGTAGGATTGCCATTCAGATAAGGAACATCCTTCTTTTCATTTGATGTATGTTTGATCACTTGTTTTTCACCCTCCTTTCCACCTTTTTTGTGCAAACAAAGACATACATTCCACGCTTGATCTTAGTTGAACTGGACAAATGATATCCAAATTATAGTTGAACATTCTAGGAGCTTCACAACCAACCTTGATGTTGCTCAATTTTATTGCAACTAATGAAGAAGAAGCTCTATGGGTTTCGTTTTCTGATGGAAATGGAACCGGGGCTGGAGCCCTTTTCTTAAAAAAATGAAGAAGAAGCTGCTAGCTCATGGGACATTGCTTCATTTCAGGTGAACTACACCAAAAGGTCCCATGAATTGAATCATCCATGTTGGTGACTGGTGTCATCCCTTCTACGATGGCGTTGACTACAGACATGGTTCCCATCATGAGGTATGTTCCTTTTTGGTCTGGCCGTTTGCCAAAGATCCTGCATGTTGAGTCTGCTCTTGTGCTATTGTTTTGGCACTGCCATGATAAAGCAGTAATGTTATTATTTTGCACCTTAATTTAGTGGCACTATTAATTTGAGGCAATGTTTTGGCACCGCTAGTGGCACTGAATTTTTTTTATATATCGAAAGAGGGGGTTTCCTCCGATTTCATTAAAGAAATCCAACCATAGAGAACCATTATCCGACAACATCTCAGTGTAAACGGGCAGTTATGCAACTACTACTAGAACGGACTGAGTACTAGCAGGAGACAAGTTCGCCACATAAGCTAGGCAGGTAGGAGGACGCAGCACCAGCTCGACCAAGTTTGGATTACAACCCAAATGCTACCATAGAAACATCAGAGGGGAAGATAGGGACTGAAAGAGCCAGCTTCAGCATCCTAGTCTAAGCACCCCCGGCCTCCATCCTTGCGACGCACGACACACCTCGTTTGCCACCTGCTCGACTCTAGTGCCACTGATAAAATGAAGTAATAATACAGTTAAAATAGAGCGAGTGTCCTCTCTATCATTTCATTTCCAATGTAGATAAAGAAAGTGCTTCTCTTTGTTAGTATATGTTTCATCAACTAGTCCCATTGTTAATGTTTAAGCGTTTCTGCAAACTGGGGTGCTTAATTTTAGTTGATTTGCACAAAAATAGAGATTGGAATGTCTCAAGGCCCCTCCTTGTACTACCGTTGTACACTGATGTTCATCACTGGCAGAAGGTGTATCGGGAGACTTAGGTCGATTTCCAGTATGAGGTGTACCGTATGAGGCGTCGCAGGGCCCATCTCGCCCTCGCGGCATGGCATACTATGATACTATCGCAATATTTTCTTCTATTTATTAGTGTATTTTTCATCAACTAGTGACACTATAATGTAATCATGCCTTTTCATTATCTATGCAAACAGGGTTATTCAGCTGCATTTTGGTGGAACTGCACAAATATACGGATCGAACTGGCATCTATGCAGAGTGCGAGGTGCCAAGTAAAAATTACCGACACCAACCCTGCTCCATCTAAGTATTGGCATCCACCACAATCAGTGGGATGTGTGGCGTTCACTGTGGACGGATCTTTCTCGGCAGCAAATCCTCTAACCAAATACGAGTAGCTTAGACTTCAAAAAAAATACTAGTAGCTTATATTGGTAGTTTTCTAGGGTGTACTCTTTTCTGAAAGAAGCACCAATCTATTTTTCTTAATTTGTACACAGTGTCAAAACTTTGACTCAAAGGACCAGAGCTATTTTAGGGTGATTGGCGTAGTACTCGGAGAATGATTGTAAGCATGATTTTTATTAGCTGTCACACTGATTGTAAGCATGAGCAGATGGAAGATTAGGTTAGTGCGAAACTTACCTTAAACCCTACCGACGCTGTTGAAACGAGGCGAGCATCGAGGGAACCGTGGAGAACGGCGGGGAAGTGACGTCGCGCCATCCGGGCTCCTCTTGCGGTGGGAGAACAAATACTCATGTGGCTCCGGCTGGCTCTGCACCCTCAGGAACGGCACACCGTACTCGATCGATTCGTTATCCTCTGGGTGCTCGACCTTCGACCTGTACGCCCACCACCTCCGCCTGACTTTCACCTCGGGCGAATCTGTCTGCTCCATCGCCTAGAGGAGATACTCGATGAACTCGAATCATGTGACTGCCGCCGAGGAGTACATCACCGCCCTCATCGCCGCCATCTTGCTCTTTCGCATACGTTGCCACATGGCCCTCACCGTCCTCAAAATCTCCCACTCATTCTCAAACCAAGTAAGGATCTCCTTCAACCTGGCTAACTTTGCCTGGTCGCCGCCGGCGATCTGCCTGATTCGCTGCTGCATCCTCTCCATAGATGTCCTTCTAAGTGGTCCGGTGCTAGCTTTGGAAGATGGGAGGAGAGACGGTGGTCTTGCAATAGAGAAGAGGGAGAGGCGAGACGGTGGTTTTGTAATGGAGATGACGGAGAGGAGAGGGAGTGGTTTTGAAATAGAGAAGAGGGAGAGGCGAGACGGTGGTTTTGGAATGGAGATGTTGGAGAGGAGAGGGGTGGTTTTGAAATAGAGAAGAGGGAGAGGCGAGACGGTGGTTTTGGAATAGAGATGATGGAGAGGAGAGGTTTCCCTGCCTTTTGGTCACTGACAGGTGGGCCCCCCGCTTGGTAGGACCCATGTGTCAGTGTCTCAATGGCAGGATGGGCTACGTCAGGGGATCCTCGTCTGAGGAGAGAGGAGGTGGTTTTGCAATGGAGAAGACGGAGAGGCGAGACAGTGGTTTTGGAATGGAGATGATGGAGAGGAGAGGAGGTGGTTTTGCAATGGAGAAGAGGGAGAGGAGCGTGCGGTAGCAATTTAGGATTGGACGAGAGGGTCGGCGCGCTGTGACTGGATGAAAATCAAAATCAATTTACCCTTCAATTAAGAAAGCGACCCCACATTAACTAGTCTCCCTTTTATTCTGGGTCATAATTGACCATGATTTTCACAAATAAAATATATGTTAAACATTGCAAAAATAATATAATTTGAAAGTACATTCAGATACAAACCAAACGGTACAATTTTTGGTGACATGCATTCACATTTTGCTTGTCAAATACAGTACGTGGTCAAACTTTGACCCAAAATACGCAAAACAAAAAAAATACTTCCAAGACCAGCGCCGCTCCTCTCCTCTTAAACCACCGCCGCTCCTCTCCTGTTCCAATCTAAATCTAGTGCAGCTCCTCTCCTCTTCCATTTCAAAACCACCGCCCCTCCTCTCATGTTCCAATCCAAAACCAGCGTAGCTCCTCTCCCGTTCTAATCCAAAACCAGTGCTGCTCCTCTCCTCTTCCATTCAAAAACCACCGCCGGCAAGTGAAGGTGTTGTGGAGAAGTACATCGATGGAGGAGTACAACCGATCCGTGAGGATCGCAGACGGCGACCCTGTGAAGCTAGCTAGGATGTTGGAGATACAGTCTTGGTTTGCTAGCAAGGACCAACTAGCGGCGACAGCGAGATCCATGGCCAAATATCTGCAATAGAGCGAAAAGGCGGTGATACTCCCAAAGGGAGTCGCGCGGGAGTACATAGAGCTGCTCCTCTGGGCCATGGAGCAAACAGATTCACCGAATCCGATCGTGAGGGAGCGATGGTGGGAGTATCGATCCCAGATGGAGCATCCACCAGAGATTGAAGGATTGAGCATCTACAGGGTGCCGTTTGTGAGGGTGTCGTGCCAGAGCGAGCCGGTGGAGTCTTCGTCGACCGAACCCAGCTGCAAGAGGAGAAAAGCAGTTGGCCCGATGACACTTCCCCGCCATCCTCTCCCTCGCCGTTCACATCGTCTCACGGGGAGGCTGTTTGCCGCCGAGGAATAGGAGGGGACTGCCCCCTAGCCCAATAGTCGGGCAGGTTGTGAATTGTCAGGAGGAGCTTAGGGTTGACAGTATTTGCAGGTTGTGAATTGTGTTTTGTGTTCTGTATTTTGAGAGTACTTTCATATATGAATGTCTTTTGAATTTCAGATTTGCAGTATTGAGCATATGAAGTATTTTATGAATTCTAGAGATCTATTTTTAGCACTTCAAAATGTAGTTTCATAGGAGTATAAAAGTGCAGACAATGTGATTCTCAGAGAAGAAGCTGCAAGTTTCAGTTTCAGATAGGAAACTGCAAGTTCAGTTTCAGATAAGAAACTGCAACTTTCAGAGGAAGAGCATTTATATTAACACGGCCTTTTCAAACAGGGTTAACATCATGTTGGAAGTTTTATTCATGGTCGAAAATGGAACTACCAGCCAGTTAACATCATGCTGATCAATATTCATGCATAGCACATCTTCATATGATGCACAGTCAAAAAGATATGCTATTTTCAAAATGCCCACACAATGTCGAGTGTGCGAAAAACAGAGAAAACGAGGGATGAAGTTTTGGCAAGTGTTGGACGTGGTGTGCGTAGATGACAATGGGGTCCGACATGTCAATAATGGTAGAGGCAAAAAATTTGGAGATATTTTCCCTGCATCAGGTGGAATCGAACCCGGGCAGAACAGCTGTCGGGTAGTGTTACTTGGCCACTGGGCTAGTTCTGTACTTTCGTTACAAATAAGGCACTGCCTTGGGTGCTCCGATCACCTCCTGCGCCTTTGTGCGATCGCCGCGGCGCCACTATCTGTCGTTGTGAACATGCTGAACAAACGAGAGGAATCTGGAGAGGACCGTACGTGGAGAGGCGGACAGTCGGGACCCACCAGGTCTATGGCCGTACGCAAGCAAGTGCCTCATCAAAAAAAACTTCCTCCTAATGCTATACTGACGTTGGGGCCCACGGGTTTGTAAACATAGTTACATTTTTTAGGTGCTTCAACGTACGAGATAAATTCACAACGAAGCTGTGGAGCTGGCGGGTAGTATCATTTATTATCACTGGGGCAGCAAGTATCCACTGGGTTTTGGGCTGCCCCGTCTAGGCTTTCTTTTTTAACATGCGCAACCCACGACATGCCGGTTTGTATTTTTTCGAGGGCCATCATGTATCGACCGGCCTATGGACCTCCCATCCGAGGTTTTATTTTTCCTGAAACATCAGCAGCCCAATTTATGTATTTTTTTTGAAGAAAACGCAGAGGTCTGTTCTATTTTTCTATATACGAATAGGAACGCTTCGTCCAACTTTTGTTTCCCTTCTAACTATATTATATATATTTAAATTATTTTATATGTTATTATATATTATTGTAATTGTCATCATATATTTAACAGATACTTACATATGTAAGAAAACAATATCCCACATCTTATTAACTTATAAAAATAATTTTTAACAATAAAATACTGGATTTTTTGGCAATGAAAATCCTAGTGATTGTGTACAAAAGCTTGGTAAGATTTAAGGACCAATGTAATAATAAATCACTTATTATTTAAATATATTTAGAACAAAATGCTCAGCCCCAGTTTATTTTTGGATAACATTGCTGCGCCCAACCTAACATTATAATTAGAATCAGCTCAGCAAAATCGTGTATTTCGAGAAAGTGCAAATGGCCTATAATTTTTTAGGAAAAAAATAAATGGGCTGCATGGACGCTACATTATTTGTTTACCCAGCCCAGCAAATGGACCGTAATTCTAAAAAAAGATCAAATTGACTGTAAATTCTGAAAAAATGGGTTGAATACGTGCCACATTTTTGGAGGCTGAAATGTGGGCCAATAGGTCGAAGCCAACGCAAGTCGTTGTCAACTTAGTCAACAAATGATTCTGACATCGTTAGCCGTTGCATTTACATCCAACGACCGGCATCCATCTTCAATCTCTCGTCTTCTTCCTCCAGCACCGCCTAGACCACCTGCTCCCGCCTCCTGCTGCTAGCAGCTCTGCTTAGCACGCTTCGCTGTGAAGCGCTACCCCACCGTTGGCCAGGCCATCCCTCCACCCCTCCACACCTCATGTTCTTCTCCACTGACTGCCGAACAACACCGCACCAGAACCAGTTAACCCTCGTACACCTCTCCGTCTACGACTCTACTCCCATGTCTTCCCATCTCCAGCTCGGGGCCTCGCCATCGTCCACCACCTTGATGCGCTCGGCACGGAGTGGTCAACGTGGTCAACGAACGACATCCATAGGAAGTAGACTGTGCGTGGAGAGGCTGATAGCTGGGTCCACAGCCGCATGCAAGGAAATGCCTCCTCATTACACGCAAAAAATGATTCCTGCACCAGACAGCTAGGACCCACTGGAAGGGCCTGTGTATTTCGCAAAAAAAAATGTTCCCCCGCTGACAGGTCGGACCCACCAGCTATATCTTCGCACGCAAGGAAGTGCATCCATATTACGGGCAAAAAAATTGATTCGCCCCCCTGACTGCTGGGACCCACCAGCTACATCTTCGCACGCAAGGAAGTGCCTGACAGTCGGGGCCCACCTGGTCGAAGCGTACGTAGCATTGTCATTCTGGTCGCGAACGTGTACGTACATATGATCAGTCTGTCTACAGGCTGCAATGATGAACCGTGGCCATGTAAGGAAGGGCACGTGTCGTAGTAGAGGCGCGTACGTGTCATAGTAGAGGCGCGTACGTGTCGTAGTAGAGGCGTGCATGTACGTATAGCAGCCAGGGTGCAAGAAAGTAAATACGGCCACGTACATACATACGGGCGGGGTCTCGAACGCCAACTCGCGCATACGTACGGCCAGGTCTCATGTACATGGCTGGATCGGAATGGAGAAACTGCGTCGTCGTCGTGTTCATGGGGAGGCAACGGAATGCGCCATGTTCATCGGGAGGCAACGGAACAGCCAATGGAAACGAGGCCTGGCGTACCGCAGAACGGAGGAAACGGCCTTATGTTCGACCGGCCACGGTCGAAACGGGATTCCGTTTATCGGGAGGGGTTTGGCGTACCGCAAAACAGAGGAAACGGACTTCTCTTGGACCTTCTACGATCGAAACGGGGTCCTGTTGATCGGGAGGGGTGTGGCATACCGCAAAAAGGAGGAAACGGACTTGTGTTAGAGAGTTACGGTCGAAATGGGGGGTCCTGTTCATCGGGAGGGGTGTGGCGTACCGCAAAACGGGACTCCATGGGATACTGTTCATCTCCACCGTTGACTCCCTCCACAGGCCACTGTTCATCCACCGTCGACCCGATTGTTCATCCACAGGCTCTTGTTCATCCAGCCTCCACCGCGCGCTCCTCCACCGGCTACTGTTCAACCATCCCTCTCCACGGGGTCCTGTTCAACCACCCCTCCACGGGCTACTGTTCATCCAGCCCTCCACCGGCTACTGTTCAACCAGCCCTCCACGGGGTCCTGTTCATCCAGCCCTCCACGGGGTCCTGTTCATCCACTGCCTCGATCGATCGGGGTCCTGTTCATCTAGCGGCAACGGCATCTACTACCACGGGTGCCTGTTCATCCAAACCCCCAACAACGCTCAGTGTTCATCAAGAGGCAGCAGGTTCGATCGGCTTCAGTTAGCAGCAGTAGCGGAGGAATTGCTCGATCGGGTTCAGTTAACAGCCATCGATCGATTGCTCGGGTTCAGTAACGCGTAGCCTGCAGTGCAATCGCTCGGGTTCAGTTAGAGCCCAAAGCCTCGCATCCACGCGCCTACGTGTACGAGAGAAACGCGCATCGCTCGGCCCCCGACCACCCACCGTAAACGGGAAATCCCCAATATTTTCCGCGTGCTCGCTTCTACCACGGTTTTCTCTGTCATGGACGGCCCATAGAATGTCATGCAGCTGCGTCTCCGGCCTGCCCAGGACGAAAAGCCCATTTTCTATCATGATTTTTTGTCATCGAAGTAGGAGCCCACCACATCTATGATACCGGGTTTTGTCACAATTATCTCGTAGAAGTGTCATAAGCATGATAGAAAAAAAATTGTTCGTCCCAAAATGTCATGGATGTGTCTTTTTTTGTAGTGATTTATGAAACACACTCGTATATTAGCTACACCCAATGCTCAAGTACGATCATAGTGCCCCCTAGTTGGTGCTTTATAAGAGAAGATGGAGACTCAAATAAAAATTGCCTAAAGTAAAAGAAAGGTCCTTCGCAGAGGGACGTAGGGATTTGTAGAGGTGCTAGAGCTCAAAGCGAAAATTGAGAGATAAAAATATTTTGAGAGCCATACTTTTCCCACCAATGAAACCGACTTAGAGTTCCCAACACTTACCATGCTACATATATCATAGGCGGTTCCCAAACAGGAATTAAAGTTTATTCCTTTTTCCACCATACTTTCACTTTCCATGGCTAACCGTATCCACGGGTGCCTTCCATACCAACACTTTCCAAGGAATTTATTATTTAACAACATAAAGTAAAATCATTTTTCATTTCGGGACTGGGCATCCCTAATACCTTTGCCTTACTCTCATGCAATGACAAGTGAATAAACACTCATCGTGAGAATAACACATCTAGCATGGAAAATATTAGCCACCGCTCACCGCCTCGCGAGCGGTACGAGCACAGAAAAGAGAAATTTATTTTGAATATTAAAGATGGCACATACAAATTTGGTTAGAACGGCAAAAGAATACCGCATATAGGTAGATATAGTGGACTCATGTTTCAAAACGGGTTTAATGGATTTTGGATACACACGTAGTGATCATACTTAGTGTAAAATGAAGGCTAGCAAAAGATTGAGAAGCGACCAACCAAGAAATAAATAATCTCATAAGAGAGCATTAAGCATAATTAACACCGAATAATGCACCACAAGTATGATGTAATTTCATTGCATAACTATTGACTTTCGTGCTTGCATAGGGAATCACAAACCTTAACACCAATATTCTTACTAAAGCATAATTACTCATCAACATGACTCACATATCACACCATCATATCTCAAAACTATTACAGGGAATCAAGTTTATTTCGTCCAATGATCTTCATGAAAGTTTTTATTATATCCTTCTTGGATATCTATCACTTTGGAACTAATTTTCATGTGTTGCTTTTGATAAGCTCAAACAAATATAAGTGAAGATCATGAGCATAATATTTCTTTCTCTCATATTAATTTAAGTGAAGCAAGAGAGAATTTCTTAAAAAAATTAGTAACCCTCAAACAAATCTAATTAAAGCAAGATAGCATTTCTTCAAAAATACTAAAGCACACCATGCTAGAAAAGATATAAGTGAAGCACTAGAGCAAATCCATAGCTCATAAAAATTTAAGTGAAGCATAGAGAGCAATTCTAACAAGTCATGATATAATTTTGGCTCTCTCAAATAGGTCTGTCCAGCAAGGAATCAAGACTTAAAACACAAAGCAAAACAAACAAAGACTCATATCATACAAGACGCTCCAAGTAAAACACATAGTATGTGACAAATAAAAATATAGCTTCGAGTAAAATACCGATGGTCGTTAGAAGAAAGAGGGGATGCCACTCGGGGCTTCCCCATGATTACTAGCTTGCTTCTCTTTGGATAATAACTTGGGGTGCCATGGGCATACCCAAGCTTAGCCTCTTCTTACTCCTTATTCCTTCATCCATCGTAAGATAACCCAAAACTTGAAAACTTCAATCACACAAAACTCAACAAAACCTTCGTGAGATCCGTTAGTATAAGATAACAAATCACTACTATGAGTACTGTAGCAAACCAAATCATATTTTATTCTTGCATTATATCTACTATATTCCAACTTTTCTATGCCAAAAACTCATTAAAGAAAACCATAGAATCATCAAAACAAGCACACAACGCAAAGAAAACATGATCTGTCAAAAACAGAACCGTCTGTAGCAATCTGGATATTTTGAATACTTCTGTAACTCCAAAAATCTTGAGAAATAAGGAAAACCTGAGCAATTTGTATATTAATCTTTTGCAAAAAGAATTGGTATTTTATCACGCTATGGTAAAAAATGAGAATTGTTTTCGTGAGTGCAATGGTTTATGTCTTTCAGCAAGATCAAACAACTATCACCCAAGAAGATCCTAAAGGCTTTACTTGGCACAAACACTAATTAAAACACAAAAAACACAATCATAACAGTAGAATAATTATGCAAACACTCAATAACAAAAAACGAAAAGCAAAAATAAATTTTATTCATTGGGTTGCCTCCCAACAAGCGTTATTGTTTCACGCCCTTAGCTAGGCATAAAGCAAGAATCTAAGTTTTGTCATCTTGGTTTCGAGATCCATAAGATGCCCTCATGATTGATTCATATGGTGGCCTAATTATTGTTCTAGGGAAGTGTTCTATACCCTTCCTTAGGGGAAATTGGAACTTAATATTGCCTTCTTTCATATCAATCACGGCACCGATAGTGCGTAAAAACGGTCTACCAAGAATAATTGGACAAGACGGATTGCAATCAATATCAAGATCATTAAAATCTATGGGCACATAATTCCTATTTGCAAGAATAAGAACATCATTAATTCTTCCCATAGGCTTTTTAATAGTTGAATCCGCCAAGTGCAAATTTAAAGAACATTCTTCAATATCGGTTAGACCAAGCACATCACATAAAGATTTCGGAATTGTAGAAACACTAGCACCCAAGTCACATAAAGCAAAGCACTGATAAGTCTTAATCTTGACTTTTATAGTAGGTTCCCATTCATCATGTAATTTTCTAGGAATTGAAACTTCTAATTCCAACTTTTCTTCTAAAGCTTTCATCATAGCATCAACAATATGTTTAGTAAAAGCTTTATCTTATTCATAAGCATGGGTGAGTTTATCATGGATTGTAACAAAGAAATACAATCAATCAAAGAGCAACTATCATAATTAAAGTCTTTGTAATCCAAAAGAGTGGGCACATCACTAGTTAAAGTTTTGACCTTTTCAAACCCACTTTTATCAATTTTCTCAACAAGATTTTCACCCTCCGAATTATCGGGACGCCTTCTAGCTAAAGTTGACACTTCTCCAGTCCCTTTTTCATCAATCTTAAATTTACTAAACAAGGAATCAATAGAAGAAACATCAATCATTTTAGGACCTTCTTCACTTTTACGAACCACTCCACCCCTCCACACCTCCTGTTCTTCTCCACCGAACCACACCGCACCAGAACCAGTTAACCCTCGTACACCTCTCCGTCTGCGACTCTACTCCCGCGTTATCCCATCTCCGGCTCGTTGCTGTCCGGGGCCTCGCCGTCGTCCACCACCTTGGATCCGCTCGGCGTGGAGTAGTCAACATGGTCAATGAACGACATGCATCGGAAGTAGACTATGTGTGGAGAGGCTGACAGATGGGTCCACGGCCGCATGCAAGGAAATGCCGCCTTATTACGCGCAAAATAATGATTCCTCCACCTGACATCTGGGACCCGCCGGAAGGGCCTCTGTATTTCGCGAAAAAAACGTTCCCTCCGCTGACAGGTCGGACCCACCAGCTATATCTTCGCACGCAAGTAAGTACCTCCTTATTACGCACAAAAAAATGAATACCCCCCTGCTAGCTGGGACCCACCATAGTGGGAGGCTGACATGTGGGCCTACTAAGTTGACGGGGACGGAGGGCTTTGTCAACTTAGTCAATATGAACAATTCTAGCTCCAGTGACTGTACGATGTCAATCCAACGGTGGTAGTGCTTCTTCAACCTCTGGTCTTGTTGCTCCAGCCGCCCAAACCAGCGCCGGTCATGCCCCATGCTCCTACTTCCCGTGGCCCGCTGTGATGCCGCGGAGGCCTCACCGCCCCCTACTACTCCCACCGCTGGTCAGGCCCTGCGGCAACGGCAGCCTCACACCGCAGCCGAACCAGTGAACCCTCGTACTCCTCTCCGCGTGGGCATCCACTGTCGTGTCTTCCCCGGCTCCGCATCGTCCCCTTCCTAGGCCTCCCGTCGTCCACCGCCCTGGTGCTCTCTCCGCGGCATGGTCAAGGAACGACTTCCATTAGAAGAGTACTGTACGTGGAGAGGCTGACAGCTGGGTCCACGGCCGCAGCAAGGAAGTGCCTCCTTATTTTGAGGAAAATAATGATTCCTCCACCTGACAGCAGGGACCCACCGGACGGGCCACCGTATTTCATGAAAAATAATGTTTTCTCCCCCTGACTACTGGGACCCACCAGCTACATCTTTGCACGCAAGGAAGTGCATCCATATTACAGGCAAAAAAATGATTCGCCCCCCTGACTGCTGGGACCCACCAGCTACATCTTCGCACACAAGGAAGTGCCTAATAGTCGGGACCCACCCGGTCGAAGCGTACGTAGCGTTGTCATTCTGGCCGCAAACGTGTACGTACATACTGGTTGATGTAGAGGCGCGCACGTGTGGTAGTAGAGGCGCGCACGTGTGGTAGTAGGGGCACGCACGTAGCATGTACACGTACGTACAGTGGCCAGGGTGCAAGAAAGTAAATACGGCCACGTACGTACATACGGGCGGGGTCTCGAACGCCTACTCGCACATACGTACGGCCAGGGCTCATGTACATGGCTGGGTCGGAATGGAGAAACTGCGTCGTCGTCGTGTTCATGGGGAGCCAACCGGCTGGGTCGAAACGGAATGTATCGTCGTGTTCATCGGGAGCCAAGCGGCTTGGACGGAACAGCCGATGGAAACGAGGCCTGGCGTACCTCAGAACGGAGGAAACGGCCTTGTGTTCGACCGGCCACGGTGGGAACGGGATCCTGTTCATCGGGAGGGGTCTGGCGTACCGCAAAACGGAGGAAACGGGCCTCCTACGGTGGAAACGGGGTACTGTTGATAGGGAGGGGTGTGGTGTACCGCAAAATGAAGGGAACAGACTTGTGTTGGAGCGCTACGGTCGAAACTGGGGTCGTGTTCATCGGGAGGGGTGTGGCGTACCGCAAAACGGGACTCCACGGGATACTGTTCATCTCCACCGTCGACCTCCTTCGGCCTCCACGGGCTAATGTTCATCCACTGTCAACCTCCTCCAGCCTCCACCTGCGATTGTTCATCCACGGGCTCCTGTTCATCCAGCCTCCACCGGCTACTGTTCAACCAGCCCTCTCCACGGGGTCCTATTCAACCACCCCTCCACGGGCTACTATTCATCCAGCCCTCCACCGGCTACTGTTCAACCAGCCCTCCACCGGCTACTGTTCAACCAGGCCTCCACGGGGTCCTGTTCATCGAGCCATCCGCAGGGTCCTGTTCATCCACCGGCTCGATCGATCGGGGTACTGTTCATCCAGCGGCAATGGCCTCTACTACCACGGGTTCCTATTCATCTAACCCCCACCGGGAACTGTTCATCCAAACCCCCCAACAACGCTCACTGTTCATCCAGAGGCAGCATCGATCGGCTTTAGTTAGCAGCAGTAGCGAAGGAATCGCTCGAACGGGTTCAGTTAACAGCCATCGATCGATCGCTCGGGTTCAGTAACGCGTAGCCTGCAGTGCAATCGCTCGGGTTTAGTTAGAGCCCAACGCCTCGCTTGGGCTCAGATAGAGTGCAACGCCTCGCACACACGCGCGTACATACGAGAAAAACGCGCATCGCTCGGCCCTCGACCATCCACCGTAACCGGGAACTCCCCCGATATTTTCCTCGCCCTCGCTTCTACCACGGTTTTCTCCGTCATGGACGGCCCAAAGAATGTCATGCAGCTGCGTCTCCGGCCCGCCCAGGGCGAAAAGCCCATTTTCTGTCATGATTTTTTGTCATAGAAGTAGGAGCCCACCACATCTATGATCATATCAGGTTTTTTCACAATTATCGTCATAGAACTGTCATAAGTATGACAGGAAAAAAATTCGTTTGGCCCAAAATGTCACGAATGTGTCTTTTTTTGTAGTGCATGCATATGTTACTAGTCTATGTTACTAGCTTCATAGTGGGTAGTGTCATATGTGTGGTAACATAGATGTGTTCATTTAATACTTTGTAGACTCATTTTGCATTGGGAAGCGCTATGTGATGGTAACATATTATGTTACTCTATTTGCCTCTCTCCTCATTAACTACTTGCCACCTCATCATTTTTGCCTATGTGGCATCTATGTTACTCCCACTATGACCAGCCTAATATATGACATGCAAGTTACACAAAGCATATCGTCAAATTCGTACGTGAAAGGAGCTTCCAATGATATAATTTTCACATTATATATTTCATGTAGTATTAATCTTATCAATAGTCAAAGACGGCCTTGAAAAATGCATTAGTCCCTCTATAGATGGAAGGAGGGAGTACTCTCTTTTTTCTCAAAAATTTGTGTAAACCGATGCATTAATTACACCACATGCATGCATGACCACTTAATGACCAACAACTACATGCATTGGTGAGTTTTTTCTTCATCCTTGCATGCAGTGATTTAATACACCTTGAAATCTGAACATGTGATGGTAAGTAGTAGAATTGAGAGTTATGAAACGGAAAAAACAAACTTTTTGAGACGAGCCCTATAAACCGGAAAGGAGGGAGTTCCTCCTTTTTTATTCTAGAAACAACCACACGCGAATATTGGACGGTAGTAGCACAACAACTGAATCAAAAATTGAAACCAAGTGTTACTACTACACCAAACACGTTCAAAACGAGAAACTAGACCCACTCATGGCACGACACGCCTGTCTCGTTTGGTCCGTCGGTCAAAGCGCTTCCTCTTCTTGGCATAACAATAGAGTACAATAATTTTTTTAGAATGCTCTTGGCATGTCGCTAACATCTGATGAGTTAACCGACCTCAATAGACGGCAAAAATGCCAGCCCGCCGCACTTTGAGAGAGACGAGGAGCGAGAAGCGATATGGGCTCGTGGATTACTAGAGCTAGGTGTTGCACGGAGGCCAAGAAATATGCTGATAGCGTTGGTCGGCCATGTAAAGTAGTAGTATGATGTAACTACACTGGGCTGCCATGTTTCGTACTCTTCCGGTCTACTCTGGAGATGATTGGTTGATTTTATATCCCTGAATAATATAAAATATTATGAGTGCAGACGCTCCACCACGAGGTTCCTTGCTCTTTCTCGGTCGTCGGGAATCTATGTTCTTCCACTCTTTTTTTACGTGAGCTTTATTCATCCTTTTGCCAACACGCGGGACATCTCGCATCAAGGTGCACGTGTCATGCAAGAAAATGGAGATAAGAAGTGCGTAAGTGAGTCGCGCACTACAATGGCACCTAGTACTACGCAATTGTTTTCCTCCTCGATGGCACGTGAATAGTGCATGTACTAAATGACGGAGCATGGGATGGTAGCCATAGACATGGTTGACCCTTTTTGGAGAGAGTACTAAATACGTATTAACTTTGAAGTGTCCCGTCAACTTGCAGAACGACGAGAAGCACACGCTGAATGACAGAGCACGGGATGGTAGCCATGGACATGCTCAACCCTTTTTGGAGACTAATGCACTACTTTTGATGTGTCTAGTCTACTCGCAGACGAGGAGAAGCTTTGATTACTACCATAGATTGAACTAACAAAATGTTCAAGCATGTCACAAAAAATTATATCATTGAAAACTATGTTAAATACGAATCCAACGATATAATTTTTGTTGACATGCATTAACATTTTGTTAGTTAAATCTTTGGTCAAAATTTGGCACAAACTACAAAGGGGACCTATAAACCAGAACGGAGGTAGTACTACTAGTACGACCCCATCTGTCGCTCACGCACGCGCGGTGGCTCGCGGGACGAGGGAGGGAAGCTTCTACATTCGCAGGGGACGTGTGATACGACTCCAACGTATCTATAATTTTTTATTGCTCCATGCTATTATATATTCTGTTTTGGATGTTTAATGGGCTTTATTATACACTTTTATACTATTTTTGGGACTAACCTATTAACCCAAGGCCCAGTGCAAATTGCTGTTTTTTTTGCCTATTTCAGTGTTTCGCAGAAAAAGAATATCAAACGGAGTCCAAACGGAATGAAACGTTCGGGAGCGTGATGTTTGGAACAAACTTGATCCAGAGGACTTGGAGTGGATGTCAAGCAATCAACAAGGAGGCCACGAGGCAGGGGGGCGTGCCTACCCCCTGGGCGCGCCCTCCACCCTCGTGGGCCCCTCGTGGCTCCACCGACCTACTTCTTCCTCCTATATATACCTACGTACCCCGAAACCATCGAGGAGCACCATGAAAACCTATTTCCACCGCCGCAACCTTCTGTACCCATGAGATCCCATCTTGGCGCCATTTCCGGCGCTCCGCCGGAGGGGGCATTGATCACGGAGGGCTTCTACATCAACACCATAGCCTCTTCGGTGATGTTTGAGTAGTTTACCATAGACCTTCGGGTCCATAGTTATTAGCTAGATGGCTTCTTCTCTCTCTTTGGATGTCAATACAAAGCTCTCCTCGGTCTTCTTAGAGATCTATTTGATGTAACTCTTTTTGCGGTGTGTTTGTCGAGATCCGATGAATTGTGGGTTTATGATCAAGATTATCCATGAACAATATTTGAATCTTCTCTGAATTCTTTTATGTATGATTGGTTATCTTTGCAAGTCTCTTCGAATTATCAGTTTGGTTTGGCCTACTAGATTGATCTTTCTTGCAATGGGAGAAGTGCTTAGCTTCGGGTTCAATCATGCGGCGCTCGATCCCAGTGACAGAAGGGGAAACGACACGTATTGTAATGTTGCCATCGAGGATAAAAAGATGGGGTTTATATCATATTGCTTGAGTTTATCCCTCTACATCATGTCATCTTACCAAATGCGCTACTCTGTTCTTATGAACTTAATACTCTAGATACATGATGGATAGCGGTCGATGTGTGGAGTTATAGTAGTAGATGCAGGCAGGAGTCGGTCTACTGTCACTGACGTGATGCCTATATACATGACCATACCTAGATATTCTCATAACTATGCTCAATTCTATCAATTGCTCGACAGTAATTTGTTCACCCACCGTAATACTTATGCTCTTGAGAGAAGCCACTAGTGAAACCTATGGCCCCCGGGTATATTCTCTATCATATTAATCTACCATTATTTCTATTACCGTTTGTTTTGCTTTCTTTACTTTTAGTCTTTATCATAAAAATACAAAAAATATTATCTTATCATCTCTATCAGATCTCACTTTTGCAAGTGGTCGTGAAGGGATTAACAATCCTTTTATCGCATTGGTTGCAAGGTTCTTATTTGTTTGTGTAGGTACATGGGACTTGCGTGTGGTCTCCTACTGGATTGATACCTTGGTTCTCAAAAACTGAGGGAAATACTTATGCTACTTTACTGCATCACCCTTTCCTCTTCAAGGGAAAACCAATGCAGTGCTCAAGAGGTAGCAAGAAGGATTTCTGGCGCCGTTGCCGGGGAGTCTACGCACAAGTCAATACATACCAAGTACCCATCACAAACTCTTATCCCTCGCATTACATTATTTGCCATTTGCCTCTCGTTTTCCTCTCCCCCACTTCACCTTTGCCTTTTCTTCGCCTTCTTCCCGTATGTCTTTTTGTTTGTGTTTCCATGTGCCTTCTATTTGCTTGCATCTTTGCTTGCTAAAAATCTATTGATATGGACCCACTTAAAGTGTTCTACTTGGATCATCTTCGATCCTTATGCGCTCGTGCTGATACCCCAACTAGCCTAGTTGATGGGAAATCTTTAGATGAGCATGCTCATTTTGTGCGTCACTGTTTGTCTGAAAAAGGGAGACTCTTATGGGATCAAATAAACAGAATGTTGTGTTATGCTTGGAATCTTTGTGAAATTTATGATTTTACTTGTTGCTCTAAGAACCCTAAAAAACACCTCCCCTACCTATGTGAGTTTAATGATAATGAAATCTTATCTTCTTATGCAAAGGGTGTTTATAGTTAATACGATATCGAACAAATTGAAGAATTTGTTGCTTTTAAGGGTGCCTATGAAGTTGCTTCTTTGATTGAAAAGTATGATATTACTCTCTATGAATCTAAATTTTTTGACATACTTAAATATTGCTATGAAAACTATGTTCATAATGTCTATGTCAAAGAATTTATTGAAAGAATGACTGTTGCTTCTGCAGAAAATAATGATATGCATGAGTCTATAGATAATTATGATTCCGATGATTTGATTGAAATATCCCTTGATGAACATGATGCTTGCTATTCTTGTGGCCATGATGCCAATAGTTATGAATAAATTCTCTTGATGACAATTGTGCTAATAATATGCAAAACCCTAAGCTTGGGGATGCTAGTTTTGCTATGTCTAGTACTTGTTGCAATGATCATGATTGGGGTGATTCTTCTTATGATCTTGAAATTTTATTTAAGCCCCATGATGAATATGAGATTGATAATAATGTTTGCAATAATATTGAAAGTGGGTTTGGAAGAGTGTCAACTTTAGATCCCACATATTTGGATAATGTTCAATCTTATGAAATTTTTGATAAAAATGGGTTTGGAGAGGTCATGACTTTAGTTAATGTTAATCTCACTATTTCAGAAGAGTGTCAACTTCGCATGCATGTGGATCATTTAGAGAATATGTTATGTGATAGCTATATTGTTGAATTTGAAAATGATCTTACATGTAATTATTATGAGAGAGGAAAATATGGTTGTAGAAGTTTTCATGTTACTAAATTACCTCTCTTCATGTTGAGATTGCTATCGTCACTTTCTTCTTCCTTGCATATGCTAGTTTTTGCTTTCCTT
Organism: Triticum aestivum; assembly: GCF_018294505.1. NCBI lineage: Eukaryota > Viridiplantae > Streptophyta > Magnoliopsida > Poales > Poaceae > Triticum > Triticum aestivum. The sequence goes on along the minus strand of NC_057805.1, from coordinate 124,948,159 downwards.
GCAAATTTGTTTGCTTATAATATGCCTATGCATAGGAAGTATGTTAGACCTAGATGTGTTTGTCACATGTTTTATGATGCTCTCTTTGCGCTTCAATTCTTGTCTTTCATGTGAGCATCATTAAGATTATCAATGCCTAGCTAAAAGGCTTTAAAGAAAAGCGCTTGTTGGGAGGCAACCCAATTTTATTTTTGTTTCTTGCTTTTTGGTTCTGTTTAGGAATAAATAATCCATCTAGCTTCTGGTTAGATGTGTTTTTATGTTTTAATTAGTGTTTGTGCCAACTTAAACCTATAGGATCTTCTTCGTTAATAGTTATTTGATCTTGCTGAAAATTCCAGAAACTTTCTGTTCATGAAAACAATTGTTAAAAATCACCAGAACGTGATAAAATACTGATTCCAATTTCAGTATATCAATAAACAAATTATATGGGTCTTCCTATTTTGGTAGATTTTTCTGAGTTCCAGAAGTTTGCGTTTGATACAGATTACTACAAACTGTTCTGTTTTTGACAGATTCTGTTTTTCGTGTGTTGTTTGCTTATTTTGATGAATCTATGGCTAGTAAGAGAGTTTATGAACCATAGAGAAGTTGGAATACAGTAGGATTAACACCAATACAAATAAAGAATGAGTTCATAACAGTACCTTGAAGTGGTGTTTTGTTTCCTTTCGCTAACGGAGTTCATGAGATTTTCTGTTGAGTTTTGTGTTGTGAAGTTTTCAAGTTTTGGGTAAAGATTTGATGGATCATAGAACAAGGAGTGGAAAGAGCCTAAGCTTGGGGATGCCCAAGGCACCCCAAGGTAAATCCAAGGACACCAAAAAGCCAAAGCTTGGGGATGCCCCGGAAGGCATCCCCTCTTTTGTCTTCGTCCATCGGTAACTTTATTTGGAGCTATATTTTTATTCACCACATGATATGTGTTTTTCTTGGAGCGTCTTGTATGATTTGAGTCTTTTCTTTTTAGTTCACCACAATCATCCTTGCTGTACACACCTTTTGGGAGAGACACACATTAATCGGAATTTATTAGAATACTCTTTGTGCTGCACTTATATCTTTTGAGCTATATAGTTTTTGCTCTAGTGCTTCACTTATATCTTTTTAGAGCACGGCGGTGGTTTTTTTATTTTATAGAAATATTTGATCTCTCATGCTTCACTTATATTATTTTGAGAGTCCTTTAGAACAGCATGGTAGTTTGCTTTGGTTATAAAATTAGTCCTAATATGATAGGCATCCAATATTAGTATAATAAAAACATTAAAGTGCATTGAATACTAAGAGAAGTTTGATACTTGATGATTGTTTTGAGAATGGAGGTAGTCATATTAAAGTTGTTCTAGTTGAGTAGTTGTGAATTTGAGAAATACTTGTGTTGAACTTTGCAAGTCCCGTAGCATGCACGTATGGTAAACGTTGTGTAACAAATTTGAAACATGAGGTGTTCTTTGATTGTCATCCTTATGAGTGGCGGTCGGGGACGAGCAATGGTCTTTTCCTACCAATCTATCCCCCTACGAGCATGCGCGTAGTGCTTGGTTCTTGATGACTTGTATATTTTTGCAATAAGCATGTGAGTTCTTTATGACTAATGTTGAGTCCATGGATTATACGCACTCTCAACCTTCCATCATTGCTAGCCTCTTCGGTACCGTGCATTGCCCTTTCTCACCTTGAGAGTTGGTGCAAACCGCCGGTGCATCCAAACCCCGTGATACGATACGCTCTATCACACATAAACCTCGTTAAATCTTCCTCAAAACAGCCACCATACCTACCTATTATGGCATTTCCATAGCCATTCCAAGATATATTTCCATGCAACTTTCCACCGTTCCGTTTATTATGACACGCATCTTCATTGTCATATTGCCTTGCATGATCATGTAGTTCACATCGTATTTGTGGCAAAGCCACCATGCATATTATTTTATACATGTCACTCATGGGTCATTGTCAATCCCGGTACACCGCCGGAGGCATTCATATAGAGTCATATTTTGTTCTAGTATCGAGTTGTAATCATTGAGTTGTAAATGAATAGAAGTGTGATGATCATTATTAATAGAGCATTGTCCCAAAAAAGGCCAAATAAAAAAAGATGGCCCAAAAAAGGGGCAATGCTACTATCCTTTTTTCCACACTTGTGCTTCAAAGTAGCACCATGATCTTTCTGATAGAGAGTCTCTTGTTTTGTCACTTTCATATACTAGTGGGAATTTTTCATTATAGAACTTGGCTTGTATATTCCAACAATGGGCTTCCTCAAAAAAATGACCTAGGTCTTCGTGAGCAAGCAAGTTGGATGCACACCCACTTAGTTTCTTTTGTTGAGCTTTCATATATTTATAGCTCTAGTGCATCCGTTGCATGGCAATCCCTACTCCTTGCATTGTCATCAATTGATGGGCATCTCCCTAGCCCGTTGATTAGCCGCGTCAATGTGAGACTTTCTCCTTTTTTGTCTTCTCCACACAACCCCCATCATTATATTCTATTCCACCCATAGTGCAATATCCATGGCTCACGCTCATGTATTGCGTGAAAATTGAAAAAAGTTTGAGATTACTAAAGTATGAAACAATTGCTTGGCTTATCATCGGGGTTGTGCATGATGAGAGCATTCTTGTGTGACGAAAATGGAGCACGACCAAACTATATGATTTTGTAGGCATGAACTTTCTTTGGCCATGTTATTTTGAGAAGTCATAATTTCTTAGTTAGTATGCTTGAAGTATTATTATTTTTATGTCAATATTAAACTTTTATCTTGAATCTTTCGGATCTGAACATCCATGCCACAATAAAGAAAATTACATTGAAGAATATGCTAGGTAGCGTTCCACATCAAAAATTCTGTTTTTATCATTTACCTACTCGAGGACGAGTAGGAATTAAGCTTGGGGATGCTTGATACGTCTCCAACGTATCTATAATTTTTGATTGCTCCATGCTATTATATATTTTGTTTTCGATATTTAATGGGCTTTATTATACACTTTTATATTATTTTTGGGACTAACCTATTAACCCAAGGCCCAGTCCAAATTGCTGTTTTTTTTGCCTATTTCAGTGTTTCGTAGAAAAAGAATATCAAACGGAGTCCAAACGGAATGAAACCTTCGGGAGCGGGATTTTTGGAACAAACGTGATCCAGAGGACTTGGAGTGGACGTCAAGCAATCAACGAGGAGGCCACGAGGAAGGGGGCGCGCCTACCCCCCTGGGCATGCCCTCCACCCTCATGGGCCCCTCGTGGCTCCACCGACCTACTTCTTCCTCCTATATATACCTACATACCCCGAAACCATCGAGGAGCACCACGAAAACCTAATTCCACCGCCGCAACCTTCTGTACGTGTGAGCTCCCATCTTGGGGCCTTTTCCGGAGCTCCGCCGGAGGGGGCATCGATCACAGAGGGCTTCTACATCAACACCATAGCCTCTCCGATGATGTGTGAGTAGTTTACCTCAGACCTTCGGGTCCATAGTTATTAGCTAGATGGCTTCTTCTCTCTCTTTGGATCTCAATACAAAGTTCTCCACGATTCTTGTGGAGATCTATTCGATGTAATCTTCTTTTGCGGTGTGTTTGTTGAGACCGATGAATTGTGGGTTTATGATCAAGTTTATCTATGAACAATATTAGAATCTTCTCTGAATTCTTTTATGTACGATTGGTTATCTTTGCTAGTCCTTCGAATTATCATTTTGGTTTGGCCTACTAGATTGATCTTTCTTGCAATGGGACAAGTGCTTAGCTTTGGGTTCAATCTTGTGGTGTCCTTTCCCAGTGACAGTAGGGGCAGCAAGGCACGTATTGTATTGTTGCCATCGAGGATAACAAGATGGGGTTTATATCATATTGCATGAGTTTATCCCTCTACATCATGTCATCTTACTTAAAGCGTTACTCTGTTCTTATGAACTTAATACTCTAGATGCACGCTGGATAGCGGTTGATGTGTGGAGTAATAGTAGTAGATGCAGGCAGGAGTCGGTCTACTTGTCACGGACGTGATGCCTATATACATGATCATACCTGGATATTCTCATAACTATGCTCAATTCTGTCAATTGCTCAACAGTAATTTGTTTACCCACCGTAATACTTATGCTCTCGAGAGAAGCCACTAGTGAAACCTATGGCCCCCGGGTCTATTTTCCATCATATTAATCTCCCGTCAACAAGCTATTTCTGGCGCCGTTTATTTTGCTTTCTTTACTTTGCATCTTTATCATAAAAATACCAAAAATATTATCTTATCATATCTATCAGATTTCACTTTCGTAAGTGACCGTGAAGGGATTGACAACCCCTTTATTGCGTTGGTTGCGAGGATTTTATTAGTTTGTGTAGGTGCGAGGGACTCGTGCGTGGCCTCCTACTGGATTGATAACTTGGTTCTCAAAAACTGAGGGAAATACTTATGCTGCTTTACTGCATCACCCTTTCCTCTTCAAGGGAAAACCAACGCGGTGCCCAAGAGGTAGCACTCCTCCTTCCACCATTTTGTCCACTCTTTCGGCATCATCCGATGAGCAGGAAGAGCAGTTCTCCGGCATAAAAGCCGTCTGGGTGGCCTGCCTAGCCCGGCAGTTACAAGCGAGGCAGCTCGCTTCTCCACCTACCTTGCCTAGCCCGTCGGAGGCAGTTGCTGCACTAAGCCAGCGTGTGGTTCCGTAGTTGGTCTCTCCAATACAGCTCGAGGAAGAGTGCCGACTTGCTCCACGCCGGCTTGTCAGGGAGCACGGCGGCACGGGCATCGTCGCTGCCCTCGACGCCGCCGCGTCGTACAGTGCCTCCAGTTTCTGCGATTGCACCATCCGCCGTCGACGCGCGCGTAGCCGCGACATGCAGGCGGAGAAAGAAGCCACCGCGGATGTCGACGAGGTGATGTGGCTTCACGGATGTCGATGAGGTGACGGGCAGCATGTCCCCGCCCGCCGCCATCATCGAGGAGAAGTAGAACACAGGAGGCCGCCGCCGATTGTATCCCATGAAGGCCACCGCCGAGGCGACGCCGGCGAATACAGTCGGTGTCTTGCACGATTCTTCTTCTGCCGGATGCTGGAGGAGGACAAAGAGATCGGGCGGCGACCATTTAGATTAGGTATTTTAATTCTACCAGGCTGGTTGTAATGGGAGTATTATAAGTAGTATCATGCATGACAACTACTCCCTCCGTTCCCAAATATAAGTCTTTCTAGAGATTCCAGCAAATGACTACATACGGAGCGAAATGAGTGAATCTACACTCTAAAATATGTCTACATACATCTGTATGTTGTATTCCATTTGAAATATCTAAAAATACTTATATTTAGGAATGGAGGGAGTAGTAGGCAAATTTTATGAGGTGGCGTAAAATTAAATGAAGAAAGGGAGGGTTGAGTATCATATTATGATACCGTATGGAATTAAGACCTCTTCCCATGCAAATGTGCTTAGATGAGGTGTTAAGTGCATTAAATGGCTTAGCAACTCAAGTCTCCAATGCATAGGTGCTTAGTTTGTTGTTGCTAAGCTTGCTTCATTTAATTAGCTATAGAGTCAAAATTGTCTTTCCACCTAGGTACACGCGCTTAGCACCGTTTCTTCCTGGGGTCACCAAACTAGTCTCTCTCTCTCTTCTTAATTAGCTTTCCATATCATATTTTATGCCTACGTGGCAGGATTAGCACCTACAGTAGTATACATGGTGGAGCACTGGGAGAGACCTAAAGTTACTCCCACTGTGGTTAGTCTTAGGCCTTGTTAGGTTCAACCTCCTCCCAAGGGGTTTGGAGAGGAATGGAGGGGAATTTGGCTTGTACATGATTTAATCCCCCACAATCCCTGTTAATCTATGTATATTGTGGGCATGTATTTGACCCCTCGTTTTGCCGCGCTACGACCAGTGTGAGTGTCTGCATCCAGTACACCATCCTCTAATTTGCTGGATGCCAAGCCGGCCCGAAAAGGAGTTATAACTTTTTTTCAAGTTGAAAAATGTTACCAATGAGGAGCCATAATTAAGCTGGAGGCGTCTCTTATTTTCTTTCGAATGGGCAATAAGCTGGAGAGTGTCTCTAATGGGCTGCCACTGGTGTTAAGGCCCTCTAGTACGAAACACAGGCAGTCGACTGGGCTGATACAAAAGCCTATCCATCTTAAAGCCTATTTGTTTTTGTTTTTTGCGAGGAGAAGCCCATATTTCTGGAAGAGGGGGCGATCCCAGAAAAACCCTCCTTCCTCCTCGCTTCCACTTATACTGCAGCTCGCTGGACTCTCCCACTTCCGTCGCCCCCCAATTCCCCCCGCTCCCCATCTTCCTCACTCGTCCAGAAAACCCCCGCTCACCTTCTTCCTCACTCGTACAGAAAGCGCCTGCTCCTCTTCTTCCACTCCTACCGAAAACCCCAGCCCTCCTTCTTCCCCACTCGCACTACCACTAGGCTCGTCTCTGACTACTCTGCTTAAACCCGTGAGCTCGGCGCGATGCCCACAAGGAAAATGGAGTCGGCTGGCCCCAGCGCCAAGAAGATGAGGCTCCCGCCAGCGGCGACGCCGGTTGTAGATCTCGCACCTGGCAACGCGGGGAGAAGCGGCGAGCCCCCCCCCCCCGGATCTAAGGAACCGGTAGAATCTCCGGTGGACCGCATCAGCGATCTCCCGGACGTTATCCTTGAGGAGATCATCTCGCTTCTCCCCACCAAGGATTGCTGCCGCACACAAGTCCTCTCAACTCGGTGGCGCCCTCTATGGCGCACCGCGCCCCTCAATCTCGACAGTCATTAGATATCTGTCCTTCCTGAATTTGATCTCCTCAGAGCCATCGTCTCCTCTCACCAGCAGGTCCCCGTTCAACGCCTCTACATCCCGACACACTACCTGTTGTCCATACCCGGCACGGTGAACGCTTGGCTGACATCCCCTGAATTCAAAAAACTCCAGCAGTTTGAGTTATACGATTACCACGAAACCGAACACCAAGAATTTGTGCCCAGACCACCGTTGTCCATCTCGTTCTTTTCCTCCTCTCTCCATACCGCCGCCTTCGCCCAGTGCCATCTACCAGACGATCTTGTGCAAATGCTTCGACTACCACTGCTAAAAAAACTTCGCTTGTGTTGGTATATCTGTCGGAGGCCTCACCGCACAGCATCATCCACTCCAGTTGCCCTGCCCTGGAGGGCTTGCTGATTGTTTTGGGAGTAGAAATCCCTATCAGTTGTCTCCAAATAAAGTCGCCTCACTTTAAAAGCATCAGAATTGCTTTTCAAGGACAACAGCTCATCATCGAAGATGCCCCTTCACATCAAAGGTTGCTCCTTCATTATTGTTATAAACCTTGGCAAATAACTGTCGTCTTTGCGCCCAAACTGGAGACCTTGGGTGTAATTCATGATCCGTTTAATGATCACAAGAAGTTGGTGTTTGGCTCCTCACTTTTTCAAGTACCGTATATTATCATCTACACATTTGTAATCATAATCTGCATTTTTCATTTGTGCGCATAAGTTTTATATCATATTGGAGTACACTTTGGGTACTAATATTATGTTATATGCTCAATGAAGAGTTCGTCCATGGATAGCCTATCTATGCTGCTGGATTCTGTCAAGATCTTATATATCAGAATGTTTAGTTATGATCTGAACATAATTATTGTCTTGCTGCGATGCTTTCGGTCTCTGGAGAATTTATATATAAAGGTGATGATTTGATGCACATTGAAAGACCGTATATATTGTACTAGAATTAACCGTTCAGCTGTTGCTTTTTTGACATACTCTTTTTTCAGACCTTCATTGTTTTCAAATCTTCATGTCTACTTAGGCACTACAACCACATGGAGAAAAACGTATAATCAATCGGTGGCGTAATAAGCACCAGGATTTTCTCAGTTTTCATGACATTCGTTTGAGGACAATAATGATGGAAGGATATGCATCCAACCAGGCAAACAGAAGCTTTGTCACATTCTTCCTGTTGACTGCGAGGTTACTATTGTCCATGAGGCTTAAAGTTTTACAGCAAGAGATTTCTCACGGGCGGACACGTTGAACAGTAAAAAAAAGAAGTTTCAGGTGGACAAATGGGCTTCTAAACGTGTTGGGCTTCTATTTACAACAAATTGTAGTCATCCTGAAATAATTTTTTTTGCACAGGATGTTGATTTTATGGATCAGACCGATCCATTTGTTTGTGACTGTGAAAAAGAGTGGTTGGGTTAGATGTTACTGCCATGTTCAATCTGGGTTTTGTCTAAATTTGTTGAACAATTAATCCTTGGGATTTTTGTACCGTTTGTAAGCTTGAGTTGCATGTTGTTGCCCTCGTACTCCCCTCCACCTGCCACTACACTACCGCATCTTCCACGGCTGCTATTCGTTCCCGTTCGAGGCCTCGCCATCGTTCTCTGCCTTGGTTCGCTCGTTGTGCCCGCCGCCTTCTGGCGTTGTCAACATGGTCAACAACCAAGAGGAATTAGGAGATGACTGTACGTGGAGAGGCTGACAGTAGGGACCCACCAGGGTCATCGCATTATGCAAGCTGGTGCCTCGTTATTAGTACAAGAAAGAAAAATACTTCCTCCTAATTGTTTGATAACTAGGTCCCACGCCATTGTCAATGTAGTCAATAAACGAGAAAATTACGCAATGAGCGGATAACACCAGGGACCCAGCAGCTCGCCCAGTTGTTTTTACTTTCAGAGATGAAGCTCAACTGTGCGCTGTGCAGGGGCTGTGGCCCATCTAGCCCACACATACGCTTTATTTAAGCACATGACGAGCCCAGTTGATATCTTTTTTCTTTCCGAAAATGGCTAGCCCAGTTCTTTTTTTTTTGGAGAATACCAAAACCGAGGCCTACTTGCTTTTCTCAGCCCTGCTGGGCTGCAAATCTTTCAAGACGAGGAGGGGTGTAAGTAGTAAGAAATGGGCTTTCCCAGAAAATGGGCTATAAGTTGTAAGAAATGGGCTGTAAATTTGTAAACCAAAGCCAACCGGCAATTACATTAAAATATCGTTTTTTCTGTATTTCTCTACTCTCTACTCTTATAAAAAGCAGAGTTGGTGATGATGGTGTGCCTGCCATCCTGCAATATAGGTCCTCCGATCTATATCTAACAGATAGGAAGGAAACTATGACAATTTACCCGCATTCCTCTCCACATTTGCAGATACGGCCTTCCCTCGTTTATCCTTATCTCCCACAAGATAAACTACTCATACAAATGCATCTTCATGTTCCATGCAACGCACGGGCATCTTGCTAGTTAAGATTATAAATTTCATTCATTTTTTTGCGGAGAATTGTTTTTTTAATTTTATTTTGATATAATTTTTAAAAAATTGTTTTTAACATGACTCGAAATTTTGTGATTAAAAGAGTTCGAACCCCACCGAAATATGCAAAACTTCTTTGAATTTTTTAGCAGTGCCCAGAATATATGCTTTTTATGCTAATAAAAAGAGTATGGGCTTCAAATATCCTTAAGAATTAGCAAATGAGCTGTAAATATTGAAAATAATGGCTAATGGGTTGTATGTTGTTTTCCACAGATTTGAAGGCTGACTTCTAGGCCTACTATGTTGACGATGACGTTGTCCTAAAAAAATTTGACGGGTACGCAAGGCTTTGTCAACTTAGTCAACACAGAGCAGTGACTGTTGGATGTCCATCCAACGGCCGCTATGCTTCTTCAATCTCTGATCTTCCTGCTCCAGCCGCTCAAACCAGCGCCGGCGGGACTGCCTACTCGCTCCTCCCATGGCCGGCTGTGCTGCCGCCAGGCCATCCCTCTACCCACCCGCACATCCTGTTATTTTCCAGCGACGTTAGCCTCACCTCGCAGCCGACTAGTCAGTGCTCGTACTCCCCTCAGCGTGGGCATCCGCTACGGTGGCTTCGCCGGCTCTGGGTCATTCCCTTCCTGGGCCTCGCCCTCGTCCATCACGTTTGTTCTCTCGGTGCGGCGAGGTCAACATGGTCAACAAACAACAGCCATCAGAAGAGGCTCACAGTAGGGGCCCACACAAGGAAATGCCTCCTTATTAAGCGCAAAATAATGATTCCTCCACCTGACAGCTGGGACCCACTGGAAGGGCCTCTGTATTT